>NW_018128212.1:521233-545702 GCF_001952655.1 Monopterus albus
TTCATGCACTACTGATGCCATTTTTACTCTGATAGAAGGCTTGTCCACAGCTTGCAAATAAAATTACATTATTAGGATATCACATTTTTTCCACAGTCACTAACACAATGCAGGCAAGTCTGGTAAATATAGAGAATATATTTCCAACATCCAAAGGGCAGAAAATCCACAGTGAGACAGGATTCCCCACTACTAAGATATTGGAGGTGACTTCCAGTAAAGCATTTCTACAGAATGAGTTAAATTTAACAACCATCTAACAGCCTTGTAACAACCTCTGGCAGACTAGACCCCTTTAGGTCATAAGGAGGAAATCCGGCAACCAAAAGGGACATTGTCAGCTACTGCAATCTCACAGGATTGCCTACGAAGAAAGATGACATCCTTTTATAAGAGCATCAATCCTGCAGATGACACCAAATAAAACACGCCTCCAGCATGTCTCCATCTCACACACTCCACCAGTTGAATCTGAACAATTCCCAGCAATGAAAATAAAGAAACCAAAGCTAACAAACACAAGTCTGCCTTGGATTATTCATATTTTTATTTGGATGTATTTGCACTTACCCTCGATTTGCCTTCTGCGTCCAATAAGTGATCCACGTACGTTACCTCACCCACTACAAATCAGATTCCAGAGACGACACACACCGGGGGGAGAGAAGCCGAGAGAACAATGGGGGTTTAGAACAGAAACAAGTAGGGCGGCCAGTGACAGTGAACTCAGACTGTCAATCCGGAGCCTTCCCCCAGCACCTCAGCACAATATGGTACAGGTCTACAAAAAGCAAGCTTGGGTCTTTAAAAAAAAGTATATATATAAAATCAAGACTTCTTAGCCTGTCCTTGTTGGAATTCTCCCGAAGCACCAAAAGCAATAGACTGAGGACAACAACTGTTGAAATGGCCATCAACCTTCCTATTTGGATATAATACCGTGAACACCACCTTCTAGATGAAGATAATTAACCAAGTAATTTCAAGTAGGCAAAACCCTTTCAATGCCTCAGCCTATTTCATTGCAAACTGCTCTTACTTTGTCAAATGTTGCCATTTTAAACCTCAGACTAATGCATCAATACATTTGTCCTTAAGCTAATCCTAGAAGGAAACCTACATCTAGAAAACTAACCATAATGACGACAAGCTCTTAGGGAACAGAAACATCTCGACTCTACAAACATGTTCGTAAAGTGGACCTGGTCCCAGAATGCACAATATCAGAATTTTGATTCAGCGTCGACCACAGCCATGCTTTCGTTTCAGATCATGTCCGTTCAACGTATGGACATCAGTGACCAAACCTGTAGAGCCAAGGACAATGCATAAGAAGTTGCTTCATTTTGTAGACCTGTACCCCAAAGAAATCCCCAACGCATAGCTGTTTGGCACAACATGGCGATCTGCTGAGAAAACATTTGCTTGTCAAGGTCGCACCTAAAAAAGAAAATGCATATTTACTCCAGACAGTTGTCATAAAACAAATACCAGGCACTCCTTCTGAAAAAGGATTGTACCCTTCTTAACACATGCTATATGTTAAAGTAAATGCCAATTAAGTGCATTACCTGATACATCTTATACCGATACCCCATAACTAAACAACTACTTTCACGAGTAACACCACGTTAAAAATCAATATTGTACATTTAAGAGAATCTTTAATCTAATACCTACTAAAAGACAAAGTTGCTGCTTCACACATGATTTCATTTGACATGTCTCCAAAATGCTGACCAATTTATGTCCCCAGAGCTCAGGCTTTGCTGTTGGTTACATGTTGCAAGTACTGTATATTTTCTCAAATATTTCGAGAAAAGCATCTCATTGTGCCACTCATGACCCAAAGCCGGTGGATTTTCACATAGGTTTCACCAGCTTTACACGTGCACAACCTTCACAAAAACCATAGCAAAAAATACACCCCAACACCATTCTCATCAATTGAATCAATGACAATAGAGCACACGTGTACTTGGGGGAATAGCTTAGTTTACCTTCAGCCCCCAAATCACTAGGTCCGCCTCTGACAATGACAAACAGTTGCAATGTCAGTGCACCAACATTTAGGTTTAAACTGTACTACCAGCACTGTTCCCGTACTACCATGTTATGTCCTGTTCCTACATGGCACCAAACCCTTTGTAGTTTTACATGTACATTATTTATGCAAAGTAACTTAAAAGTCTGAGTTCTGTAAAAGAACTAAATCTGATTTTCTTTTGACCACACTGCATATCCAAAATTCATTTTCAAAGCAAAGGTTTGTGGTGCAGTCATTTGTTTACCTCTTTGGTGTAGAGCAAATCTCCCATGACATTTCCTGTAAGACCCGAGTTGTGCCTGGACACCATCTCTCCCTGCAGCTCCACCAGCAGCCACTCTGGACAAGGGCCACCATCCCCACTGCCTCTACAGGCGCACACACACATAGACAGCGTCTAGGGGACTGCAGGATATGGTTCTTATTACCATTGCTAACTCTGAGAGACGAGACAGTCCAAGTAACTTCAAAACAGTGCTGATTTATTCAAAGGATCACAGGTAAAATTAACATTACACGCTCAGGTATCTTGCACCTCCAAACTGCTCACAGGCAGATGTAAGATGAAAGACCCTGACCCCCCCAGGCCTATACATTATATCCCCTCGGTTGGGCTAGCCCCATACTACACAGAAACGTCAACCGAGACGTCTCTGTTACCAGCTTTGCAGCTGGTCATAGCAGTAGTCAAAACATGAAGTAAATCAATGTGTGTGTCTGTTGATTAAGTGGTGTGTAGCTAAAAACATTCTCACACGACCTCTAGTAACATGTCGTGATATTAAACATAAGAACATATTATGGCTAAGGCTACAGTTATACATGTCATAATAATAATATTAAACACCCTGTCTGCTGACAGTCATCAACTCTTCTCTCTAGTTATCCTTGACCAGATGTACCCTGTAGAAACTCATAAGCATGACTAAGCATTTAACAGTCTAACTAGACATCCTATCTCCACTAAACATTTCTAATACATAAAGTATCTATCCAATATCTATCTGACTAAAAATACATAACAGGACCTAGAGAGACTTCGTCTGGAAATTCATAACACTTCATCTTATGAGTTAATATATTATCGTTACTACTACTACAGAACGGAAGGAGAGAGAGCTAACAATTTCTTCCTGGTGTCCCTAAATGCCACAGAAAATCCCACTCAAACTCAAGTTATACTGCTGAAATCCGTATCAAAACGTTTAATAGCCATCATGAGCTAGCTACTGTTTAGTTCGATATATAAGAATTTCACTCAGAAGCACTTGATAATGCGTTAGCTATTTTACTAACCTAGCGATAGTTATCTTATAGATAGCAACGTTACCTGGCTGTAAACACGCGCTTTCAGCAGGTAACGGTAATATTACAATTAGTCCACGGTTCTTACCTTATGACTATTTGAACCATGACAGACAGACAGCGCAGACCGCAGTGTAACATAAACAAAACAAAATATGTTATTAGTCCATTTACACAAAATAAGTCCCCACACAGTTAACCAGCACAATTCAGGCAGCGTTCAGACTTCAGTGATATTTCCCGCCAGCTGTGCGTCCCGTCGTTATGATGACGTATTTCCGTTACTTACGTTCTGCTTGAATATAGTTCCGGCTCAAAGGTTTTCAACGTGGTCCCAATGTTTTGCAGCGTGTGGTGTCTGTAACAGAGAAAGTCTGGTCAACGTGAAGAAAATAGCGGGTAAATAGTTCCTGATAGTGATGGTTAACAGTCTTATATGAGTTGTTAAACACAAAGTTTGCATTCCGTGTGTTTAACTTGTGAGGTTTTGTTGGACAGCGTATTTACAAGTTGCCTGTATGTTTTCGTTAATAGTAAAAATGGGCGAATTTAAGGTGCACCGTGTCCGGTTCTTCGACTACATGCCAGGTGCGATCACAGCCATGGCGTTTAACATCGGAGCGGCTGGCTCTGGCCCGGGCTGATGGGGCCGTGGAGATCTTCAACTTTGCTGATAGTTACTTTCAAGAAAAGGTAACTGTTCAGAGCAAGTCCTGATAAGTTACCCTTCCCACATGGTATACGTGTAACTAGATTTTTTTTAAAGTCGTCTGCTTGGATTAACAACTGAACAGCATCACTTTCATTGTTAAGGTCCCATGTGTTAGACGTATTCACTCTGTTCTACATAAAAATGCCAGGTCACATTGTATCCATTCATTTTTCACTGAACAAGGAAACGCTAAACTGCTTAATTAGTTAATAGAGATTTTCAGTGCAGCGTTTTAGAACAGTCGGGTTTGTTGCTGCAAAGCAGATACTTGGAACAGCAGGTAAATGTAGAGGGATCATCTCTAGGCTTGTTTTGATGGACAGGTGATGCCAGGACAGGACGGCAGGGCTGCTGAGGCTCTGTGTTGGGTGAGCCAGCGTCTCTTCAGTGCTGGACTGAATGGACACATCACAGAGTATGACCTGGAAAACTTAAGACCCAGACACACTGTGGCAGCCTATGGAGGACCAATCTGGAACATCAGCAGTAACAGCCAAGGAACACTGCTAGCGGTCAGTCAAGACCTTCTGGATATTACATTTACTCCACCCCACCCTAATATTCAAGTTGTCCCAGCATTTAGAGGAACTGAATGCATGTTTTCTGTGCCAGGTGGGTTGTGAAGATGGGACAGTGAAAATGTTTGAAATACAGCAGGAGAGGATTCAATTTCAAAGAAATCTTGACAGACAGAAAGGTAAGAGAGCAAGCTGATTCAGCAGTGTTTGTTCTTTTCAGCTGTTATGGTCATAAATGACATACACTCATGGCCAGAAATTTTGGCTCCCCACCCGGGTTTGCTTTGCTGCTTCAGCCACTGGGTTTGATTTGATTTGACTTGATTTATTCTTTCAAACATGCAGAACAAATGACATCAACACACACATAATTACACAAATCCAGCCAATGCTAATCCAGAATCAGTTTGCTTATACCTAGTACATGTTTGAATGGAGTAGGAAGAAGTCAGACTTATCCAGTCCTACCCCATAACATCATCTTATACAAAAAATTTCATGCATCATTGGCTGCAAGCAGTATCTCTACATAGGTAATTCTCTTCTTCACCAGACAAGTAATACACAGAAAATTTAAAACAGAGTGTTTCCTTCCTGCATTCTTGATTAAATCTCTTATTCTTGTATAACACATACATTTATATTTATATTTAAACTCCTCAATTCTAGTACTGTTTTTCATGTCCACACTTAAATTATTCCATAATTTGACCCCACTTATAGAAATACAGAATCTTTTTTTGGTTGTACGTATAGCATGAACTTTTAAATTTAAGTGACCCCTTAAGTTATATCCCCCTTCCCTTTCAAAGTGTTTCCCCAGTTTTCAACGCCATACTCCAAATATGGTAATATCAATGCAGAATACAAAATGCGAAGTGCTTTCACGTCCAGCATATATCTAACTCTTGCCAATATCGATATATTTTTAGCTATTTTATGCTGAATATATCTGATATGAGATTTCCAGGAGAATCTGTCATCAACCATGACACCCAGAAATTTGATGTCATATACTTGTTCGTTGTTAGCACCCCCAATTTTCAATTGAAGTTCATTATGTGGTCTACGATTCCCAAATGTCTTGACTATGTGTAGCATTATGACATCTGAAGACTACCAATGAATTCTGGGGCCCAGTGTCAGAAAGTTGGGTCTTCATCAGAGGTCATGGGTCTCACAGCAGGACAATGACCCAAAGCAGACTTCATAAAGCACCAGAAGTGGTTTCAGACAATGAGCTGGAGAGTTGTGAAGTGGCCAGGAATGAGTCCAGGTCTAAATCCCATAGAGCTCCTGTGGAGAGATCTCAGAACAGCAGCTGAGAGAAGGAACCCTTCAAACCTGAGAGACCTGGAGCAGCTGGCAAAAGAAGAGTGGTCCAAAATTCCAGTAGAGGTGGAAGAAACTCTCTGATGGTTACAGGAAGGGACTGATTTCAGTTATTTTGTCCAAAGGGTCGGCTACCAAATATTAAGATGAAGATGTCAATAATTCTGTCCAGTCCATGTTTGGAGTTCTTTGTGGAATGGATCAGATTTGGCATTTTGTGTTGTTCCAATGCAAACAAACAAACAAACAAAAAAAACATGAATGAGAGCGGCAAAGACTTTGTGATTGCAGTGATTTTCTGAGTAACAATATTTTTCACCATGACTGGAGCTGTGCTTACAGTTACATCACTATGCAAACATTATATTTAACTGATAAATAATAATGTGTCCCTTCAACAGACTTATTATTTGAGCTCCTTAAAACGACCAGTGTTCATAATGCACAACAATCTTTTACCCTGCCTGTGACCTGGTGATGATAGCGGTTTATTTTTTATGATCTTCCAGGTCGTATTGTCTCTCTGTCCTGGCATTCCTCAGGCATGCTGATTGCTGCTGGCATGATGGGCATGATCAGAATTTTTGATGCTGACACAGGTAAGCAGATACTATTCAGTCCTGAGGTGATTTGCACAGTCAACACTGAGCCTAAGATCAGTTAAAATATTCAAATGAACCATCACAAAGTGAGTTTGATATCTTGCTAAAACTCCATGTATTCTGATTTTGTTTGGTTTTGCTGGCTTCAGGCCATGCCACACAACGACTGCTGGTGGAAAGAGGTATTGGAGCATCCAAGAGCAAAGAGGTGGTGGTTTGGTGTGTTGCATTCCTCTCTGACCACACTATCATCAGTGGTGACTCTGCAGGAATGGTCCAGATCTGGGACGGATTTACAGGAACTCTGGTCAGAACTCACCTGGTTACCAAGTGGGACGTTCTGGCTCTTTCTGTTTCACAGGTAGGTGTGCAAGCAACAATTAGGACTTTCACAAATTCTAGGCAGTTTTAGGTACACAACCCTACAGAATCAGTGATGTTAAACTGTAAATCTTTAACAGGATGAGAGCAGTCTGGTAGCAGGTACATCAGAGGGTACTGTCATCCAGTTCCAGTTCATCTCCTCTACTGTGGACCAGCAGAAGAAGGAGTGGGTCAGAACTAGGACCTTTAAAAACCACTCCCATGATGTGAGGGCACTTGCCCACACCGAGACTGCTGTAGTATCTGGAGGTCAGTTAAATGTGCTGTTGGTGTTTGTTTGGCATACATATGCTATTGTGATGATCTTTTAAATTGAATGTGATCCAGACTGAATGGTGATGAAGTTACAGTTTCATCATGCCAAGTAGGGAAAAAGCAAAGCAAGTGAGCTTTTTCCAAGGTAACACAGCTGACCCTGCTCCTCCATCCTCGGCATCCAAGATTGCGCAGTGTTTTGAGCAACAGACCGCAGCGGTCTCCAGTACTTCTCTGGTCTCCTTCTCTGGTTACCACTCAGGTAATCCTGCGTTCTTCACTAACAAATGTCATTCGTTTCCCACCTGTGCTGCATCTGGCCTCCGAAGTTACTCTGACCTGACTGTCACGGGTCTAAAGAAGGATCATATTCCATTCCACAGGTCACTTAACAAGGTGACTCCATTTCAACAGTTTCTTCTTCTACTCTGCACTTGAGGAAATGAGACATTCAACCGTTCGACCTCACATCCAGATTAAAAACAGGCAGCCTTGTAGCATAGCCACTAAGCTAGCCTGCTCTACTTCTGCTCCCTGTGCTACGTCCGTTTCTGGCACGGGGTCATACGCAGCTTCCTCTTCTGCTTCTTTTCAGTTCCCCATAAAACAAGAAGAAATAAGTTACAGTCTCATCACGTCACTAACTCAAAGTATTTTGTTTAGTTCAAATCTAAATGATCACTTTAGAGGCATGAAGAGAGGAGAGCATCATTGGGGGGGCAGCAGCATAACTAAGAGAAGGCTCAGGGTTCCCCCTGGTCTCCCCTGATCATATCCTGCAGCTCAGTTTCTGTCACACTCCTCACGGCGTTTAACCCATCACCAGCACTGCCTGCAGTGGGTTTTGGGGGCATAGGGCTCAAAACGATTCTCAGACTCATGACTGTTTGAACTCTGGCAATTCTTCTATGTTCAAATCCATCCTTTCACAGCCACCACAACCTCATGGGGTCAAGAACAGGAACGGCAAACTGTCCTCGTCCGCTTCAACAAAACTGCAGCCATTGACATTATCAACACAGGTTGTAGCGACTCCCGAGCACCAGGATGCCTACATTGTTTCCATTTTCTCTGACACTAGGATGTCACCTGTCCCTATCTCTGTTCATACGCTGGCTCACAAGATCCATAACATTGGTGGATAACCCTACAGTTATTGGGATTAGTTACAACTATCTTTGTTTTTTTTAATGGGGCTGTGAGTTGAACCTGGCTCCACTTTTGCAATAATGACAGCCAGTGTCACTCAACAAATCACTGGTTAATCAGAAATGTGCAAGTGTGTATTTCTGGTTCAGAGCACCCTGTATGTTAGAATAGATGTCTGCTTTTTTGAAGTGTTCAAAACATGGGAACGAGTACTGTCAGTGTATTGTACCATCATCTTAAACGTGAACCTGTCATAGGACAGGAAGATGGTGATGATCAGATGTTGTAATGTTTGCAATTGTGTCAGGTATGGACACCCAACTGGTAGTGCGACCCCTGCTGGACAAGGTGGAAAAGAACACCCAGGAGTCAGCACTGCGCAAAATAGCTTTCCCACATGTGAGTGCATAATCCGTAGAAGAAAACCTCCCACAGATCATTAGCGTTTGGAAAAGGACTTAATCTTATACGTTGTCATATTGTTTTGTGTTGGCCAAAAAGCACATAAATATATACCTGATTAGCTTTTTATACATTTGACACAATTTTAATATATAATAAGGAGCATATTTAAGAAGAAAATGACTGTTCCCATGGTACATGATTGCCCTTATCTGTCTTCCATGTAGAGAAGCCTCGTTTGTTGTGCAAAGAAAGCAGGGCAGCTGCTTTTCCAGTTCGCTGAACATTTAGAGCTGTGGAGACTAGGGGAAAGCGATGGACATGGTGAGGAAAATGCACACATCCATAGAAACACATTAACAGAAATAACAAGCAGTAAAAGTAATGTTGAAAACTAAAGATCTAAGAAATGTTCCTTTATCTGATTGAACAGTTGTTCTAGTAGAATAATTGTGCTAGTTTCTGCTGTGTGTTAACAGGAAAGGCTGGTGACCTTCTACCTGTGAAGAGGAAACCAGAAAAACTGCTCCAGCTGAAGAAGAAGGTATGTCCTGATGTGTGTATTTTTATGTTAACGATGCGTTTGTTCTGCCCATTAACTCTGCTGTCACCATCTGTCCTAGACAGGTTCAGGTTCAGCTTGTTATTTTTTAGGAACATCAAGGCTTTTATTCTGAAAAGGTGTATATTCATATATTGGAAGTCAACATAACCCCCTTTTTCCATAACACAGTGGTGGGCAGATTAAGCACCAGATATTTCCCTAATAAGTCGGTGACAACATAACAGAAGCTAAAATAAATATTGTACCTCTTTTTGCCAGGGCACCATAAACACGGTCCCACACACATTTAATGGAAGTGTGAACAAACCAAAGCAGATCTTTTCATGTCAGATCTGAGCTGTTTCTACACAAGGTCCTAGATTTAAGTAATATTTGGTCTCTGACTATGCGACCGCTGTCAGCAAACATCTGTTGTCATAGAGCAGAGTGGCAATGGGGATCACTAAGGAAGATGAGGACATTTCACATCTGCTGGACATTTATGTAGAAGCATCTGATCAGGTCAAGTTGGAAGGAACATGTCGTAGTCAAACAGTTTGTGTGGAAATTGAGCAGTTGGATCGTCGCACTAATCTTGGTTTTATCCTTTATGTGCGTCTCCCATTTCAGTTAAATATGCACATGTGTTGCAGGTTTGGACCTCAGTAGTGTTCACACATGGGGTACAGAGTTGGATACATATAATTTATAAACGTCAGTATGAGCCGTCAACACAAAAGATGGGATCCTGCAAAAAATGGAATTGGGCACTAAGGCCTGTGATGTCAACTGTTTTCATCTTATTGCGCTGCTGAGGTAGTTATTGCAGCTTTAACTAAATTTTAACCATGCAGTATTTTATTTTTCTTTCATTCTTACAGCATATGTTGTCTTTTTAAGTTTAACCACCGTACTGTCTTTGGTAGGTCTGTTCATGTCTGTTTTCCAATAGAGAGTACAGACCAGACAAACACATTGGCTTTATTACACTGCACTATCACCCTGTTACTCTTTCTGGTGTTGGTAAATAAAATCAAGACATTGTTCTCAGGGAGGTACTTGACATCATGGCTTTTGGCTGCTTGGTTCTTTAATCTTGGGCTGTAGCGACTACTGAAACAGAAAGGTGTGTGTGTGTGTGTGTGTGTGTGTGTGTGTGACGGGGGGCGAGGCAGGGAGATAATGGGGTCTGTGTTGTCTTTCTCAGCTTTGAGCCAGGCTGGCTGGCCTACTCTACTGTCTCCAGTGTCCGTCTCTACAGGTTACAATACGACAACAACATCAGCATCAGCAAGGTGGGCTCCTCAGCACCGCCGCTGCTACTCCTTCATCTCCATGTTAGTCACTCACACAGCCCTGTCGGTCAACCTAGGAACATGTATATGCGATCTCTAACTACAGTAAGCAGTAAAACCATGAGCAGAACTTGTTTGGGGGTGAGATAAATGTAAACCTAGCTTCTTTAAACATTGGTATGTTTAGAGGATTTTAGTGCTACGTTCTAAGTGTATGGACGCATGAAGCTCATCTCTGTCTGTTTCCATCCTCCTCCTCTCTCCAGGTGTCCAGGCTACCCAAAGACCTTTCCTCAGCCCACCAGCTCTGCTTCTCCTCTGACTCTTCCAAACTCTTTGCTTCCACCAGTCATTCTTCAGTTGTTGTTATCGGCCTCGACCAGCTGGAGTGCAAATACCTTCATACCCTCAAACCCAAGTCAGGTGAGTGCAGAGTCCTCACTGCTCATGGGAGTTTGGGTGGGTGGGTGGGAAGCAGCATTGTGATTTGAAGCACAGCAGCTGTGTGGAGGTAAGAGAGCAGCCAAGCATCGTCCTCAGCTCTAAGATCTCATTTATTCACTATCTGTGGCACTTTCACTGTGAGCAATCACTGTCATCTTCCCGGAAAGACGGTGACAATTAGATGTGTAAACATAAACCAATACAAGGGTCAGATTTAGATCTGCGTTTTTAAGAAAAAATCGATCCAAAATCGATATGGATGTCATAAACCGACCTTTGCTAAGTGTCACGGTTTCTCGTTGTGCTCCACTCTAGTGTGGGCCTCTGGCGTGTGCGTATGCATATGTGTGACACACCATCTCCTGCTGGCATTCAAGCACATGCCCACTTCTTAATGCAGGTCCTGAATAAAACTCAGTTGGCTGCAGCAGCAAACAGTGCTAGTGTTAGCAGCCGCTCTCAGAGTGCACAACAGGCAGCGTTGTGTTGAGTATACCAGGAGGAGTAACACGCTGACCTCGCTAGTAGCGACGTTGCCAAGGCAACACATTGTTGAACCGATGGAAACAGGACAGTTTGCTGCAAGGACAGTTAGCTTGGGGCAAGTAGCAGTGCTAGTGCTGTTAGCAGCTACTTTCAGAGCACATCGGTTGGGTTGAAGTCAGTAGCTGAGGCTAGAAGCTATTTCATTGTCAAAGATGTGCGTCTGTGTTGTTGAAAATGTGGCAGTTGGACAGATGACAGTGACTTTGAAGTTGAGGCACACAGTCACGAGTCAGTGGGGTTTAAGTAAACAACACATCCAGCTCTGTGTGATGAGGTGAAACAGCAGCTGGAGCTTTACTGTTCACCAGGGCCCATGGTTTGCTGTTGGAAAGAGTAGACATTATGTTTTATCTGTTTGGCTTTTGCTGCTCGAAATACAAAACTGCTCTTAGGAAACACTAACCCTTTTGAATTTTGTACCCTTTACAGATACTATAGTGTATAGTCTTTCAAATAAAAGCTAAATTAAAAATGAATACCTGCTGAATCGAATCAAAATCATGCTGACTCTCATTGTATTGTTACAGAGTTTGCTGTATTGTCTTTGTAGCTAATCGTGGACCATGTAATGAGATGTTATCGAATCATGTGAGACTGAGAGATGTACACCCCAACTGAAAATAAACATCATCACCATTTTTAAACAGTATTGCATCTTCCTGGCAAGGTGGTCTGTCTCCATGTTGATCGGTTTCTCCGTTACATTGGCCTGAACCCAACCGCAGCTCTAACCCAAACTAGTCCATTTTCTGAGATGCTTAATGTGACCAACCTTACCCTCATCTTCATGTCTAACCATAAACGGTCACCGACCACATCAACCTCCCCAGTGTTAGTTGGTCATGTCTTGTTGCTTTGCTTCTTTTGTCTCTCCTCTATCCACTCACCCCAACCGGTCAAGGCAGAAGGCCGCCCACCAAGATCCGGGGTCTGTCAGAGGTTTCTTCTGCTAAAGGGAGTTTTCCTCCCCGCTGTCGCCAAGTGCTGCTCAGGGGGATTTGTTGGGTTTTTCCTCTACAGTACTGTAAGGTCTGGATTATGTTAAGTGCCTTGAGATGATTTTTGTTGTTTTGGCGCTATACTACCATTTTAACAGGAGGGAAACAAACTTCACCATGAGACTGAAAGTTTGCCAAAATGTCTTCACTTTATCAGTATTGATGGGCAGAAGTGGCAGTTTTATTTTTATTTAAAACCAAGCCTGCAATGCAGTGCATGCAACAAGAGAAAGGGTCCGACTATTTTCAGGAGCGATTGTATAATTAAGCATTAACATGGCTGACAGGTGTCCGGTGTGTGGAGTACAAAACAATGAGGCGCTGGAGCAGCAGCCGCTAGAGCTGTGAGGAGGAATATATTGTTTGGATTAGTGAAATGGGATATGGAACCTCAAATGGACGATTAAGATGCACTTTAAATAATACTGAAGGAAATCAAATGATCTTTTAGTCTCCTACACCAAGACCGCAGCAGGATGAGGTCAGAAACAGGTTTTGATCATGTTGTGGTTTGTTTTCTCATCATAATCACATGTTAATCTTGTTACAGATGCAGAAGAAACAACTCTGTCAAAGCACATTGAACCATACTTGTATTAATCTCACCAGAACTGCAAGCGACTCTTGGCATTTGTTGACTTGAAGTTACACGCACACCACCCGAGCTGTTATCCTGCAGAGTGTATAAGCGCTGTGTGTATGTTTGATGTCCAGGCTCCAGACAGCCAGTGCACCTGATGTTTGCAAGTGACGATGGCAAATGGCTCGCTACAGCAGCCACAGACTGCAGGGTTCACGTCTACAATCTTAACAAGCAGAAGGTGAGTTGGAGCTCAGGTGTTCTTCTCTGGCCATAGTAGGGTTGTAATGGTATGAGGTAGTCACGGTATGATGACACTCTCAATCATCTTTAATGGCCAAGTGTGTTTGAACATATAAGGAAGCTGACTCCAGTGCAGAGGCTCTCGATTTATTTGTAGGCAACAAGAAATGGAAAATAAAATAAAAAAAACGATGTGTGCATTCAAACAGAAAATATAAGCAATCAGAACAGGGCAGGAATGAGAGAGACCGTATATATACACACATTACAGCAGAAGCGCTTTCAGACCAGTATATATATACTGTTATATTTACAGTTTATTGCACCGGGGTGATGCTGTGTCCAGCCAGAGTCATGGGTTAAGTGTTCATCAGTATGGTGTCATGAGGGAAGAAACCGTCCTAGTGACTGGTTGTCTTGGCGTACAGTGACCTGTAGCGCCGTCTAGAGGGGAGGACTTCAAACAGGTTGTGTTCAGGGTGTGAGGGGTCTGCAGTGATCCTCTGTGCCCTCCGCCCTCCTTTTGACCCGTGAGGTGTATAGGTCCTCCATGGAGGGCAGGATGGCACAGATGGTTCTTTCTGCAGTCCTGACTTATACAATTATAAACATGATTTCAAAAAAGCATATAACTACAACATAAGGATAATAACCTTTATTGTCCAAGTATGTTACACACAAGGAATTTGCTTCTGGTACAGAACCGAGGTAGCCATCTGTGGCTGTGTCAACCGATGGCTCTAACCATCGGGGGCATTCAGTGTCTTGCCCAAGGACACTTCGACACGTGAACTGCCAGCACCAAGATTTGAACCTTCGATCTTCTGGTTGGGAGATGACTGCTCTACCCACCGCACCACTGTCACCTCATGTTCTATAACTAAAGCATGTTAGCCCCAGTAGTAGAGGAAGGATTCATATCCTTTACTTGAGTAAAAGCACTAATGTCAAACTGTAAAAGGAGCCTACTCTGTTACAGGTGGAAGTCCTGTACTGAAAACTGTAAAATTAAGTATTATCAGGAAAATGTACTTAAGGTATTAAAAGTAGAAGCAGGATACTCAATGCAGAGAACTGCTGTACTATATATTCTATACTGTCATACTATATAACAGCCTGTCACTCGTGCACTGATGTAAAAGCAGGACTTGACTGTTGGTTGAGGTGGAGCTCTGCTGAACTGGTTTGTATCCAAGTGCAGCTACAGATTATTTTCATGAGGAATTAATCTGCTGATTATTTTCTCTATTAATCGATTGGTTTGTAAAACAATGGTGACGAATGTTCTCAGAATGCCCTAAACAACTATCAGCATAGTTGCTAATTTACTGTAGGAGCATGACAGCACAGCCAGACTGGTCCTGTCTGGACCTTCACTCACACACACACTGTGAGCCAGGAATGATTGTGTGTGTCTGAGGTTAGATCAGGATCAGCGTCCTGTTGTACGTGAGAATTGAGCAAAGCGCATTGTATGACTGATGGTTATATGCTCACAGTTGAGTGACAGAAGTTATAAATGTTCCACATTGATCTGCACAGAGGGACGGTGTTCTCCAAGGTGCTCGTTTTGAGATATCCAGAAAAATCCTGCACTGCTGATTTCTTTTTCACTGGATGGAGTTTGGTGACAGGTTATCAGCTTACGGGCAGTTGAGGAAGAAACGTGCACACGCATTGCATTTTCTTCTTCAATACCAGTAATAAACAAATGTGCATGATATGCTAACAATCGATTTTCATACCATGATATACCCTGAAACCAGATAGCGCTGCAACCCCAGTCCATTGTGTTTCTCGGACACAATGGACACAACAGTAAACTCCTTGCGTTTGTGTTTGCAGCTTCATTGTACAGTTCCAGTGTATAGTTCCTGTCCCACTGCTATAGCAATCCACCCAATGACTGGCAACCTCATCATGGCACATGCTGACCAACAGGTAAATCCACAGTAAGGTCAGGCACAACATGAGGTTTCTCAGAGGTAACACTGACATGGACACACTCCACAGATGGCGTTACAGTGTGCTTTCTGCCATGTGCTTGTGGTGTAGATCTTTGAGTACTCCCTGCTGCACAAGGAGTACACTGAGTGGAGTCGGAAGCTGCAGAAACGAGGCCTGCACCCCCTGTGGCTGGAGAGGGACACACCCATCACTCATATCACCTTCAATCCCAGAAACCCAGCTCACATCATTGTACACGACATGTTCATGTTGTGCATCATTGACCAGAGTCTGGTAAGTGAGCGTTGTCTGGGTCATTTACACTGACATGCTGGTACAAGACCTACAACCCTGTCAGTGCCGTGTGTGTTTAAGGTCTTTGTTTCAACATGCAGCCACTCCCTGATGCAACAACTCGGCTCTACAACCAGATGACACTGAGGAGTGTTCCTGAGCAGGAGCGGCTCAGACACAGTCACGCCTTCAAGATCTGCAAGAGTTTTCAGGTGCTGTCGTCATAGTGAGCACAGTGCTGCACAACCAAGTGGAATCAGACAGCAAACGCTGATGTCTCATGTTCTCTTTGTTCTGTCCACAGCACCTCATGTGTGTGAGTTTATTGGAGGACCAGTCTCTGGTTGTAGTGGAGCGCCCCCTGCTGGACATCGTTTCTCAGCTGCCTGCACCCGTCAGGAGGAAGACATTTGCCACATAAAGGAACTGAGGCAGGTTTTCTTTAGATTGCTCAGCCTAAATGTTAGAGCAGATTGTTTCACTTCAAATCCCACATCCAGAATCATGTTTGACAAGTGTTAGTGTCACCTCTTTGTAAACAATGTTTTGATAAAGTAATAAATTGAATTATTCACTCTTTCTGATTTGACTGAGAAATGTATTCACTGTTGTTTCCTGCTCTCAGACCAGACAACAGAAGTTAAACAGGTTGCCAGCTTCTCCCATTTATGAAGCAGCTCTGATACTCCTGGAGAAGTTAAGACTAGAGGTGTTTTGGTTCTCGACCAGTTGGGGTGAGTGGATAGAGGAGAGAGAAAAGACAAGAAAAGCAACAAGACAACAATCAAACACTGGTCAGGTAGATGTGGCCAATGACTGCTCATCAGAAACGTAGAGCTCCAGGGCAACCTGCAGAAAGGTACAGGGAGAGAGAGAGGACACAGTGACGCATAATGGTGGCATATAAAAATAAAACTGAGCTCAGAGCATCATGGGATGACCCTCAGCTTAGGCCTGTAACTAAAGGATGGTCCACCAAACCAAACTTAACCTAGAATACATGTCCAATAATTTCATAGACACCACTACATGTGTGCAAGCGAAGGCCGTCCTGTTGACTAGAAACCACTGGTACGGTTAAATATCCTCAGTGGCAACAAGACAGCCTAGGCCCCCAGTTTGCTTGCAGTTACCAAGATGGCTGTCAGTCTTATCCCTGTTCAGCCACATTAGTTGTTCTGATGCCATAAAATATCAGAAGACATAACACAACATACTACGTACCTTTCTACCCTCCCTCACTGTCCTACTAGGATTATGTTGAAAACAATATAATAACCTAACTATAAGCTTTATCAAAAAGAAAAGTCTTAAGTATAATCTTAAAAGTAGAGAGGTCTGTCTGCCTCCCTAACTGAGACTGGGAGTTGGCTCCACAGGAGAGGAGCTTGATAGCTAAAGGCTCTGCCTCCCATTCTACTTCTGTGGACTCTAGGAACCACAAGTAAACCTGCACTCTGAGAGCGAAGTGCTCTGTTAGGATGATAAGGCTCTATGAGGTCTTTAAGATACGATGGAGCCTTGCCATTAAGGGCTTTGTATGTTAGAAGGATTTTAAATTCTATTCTGAATTTTACAGGGAGCCAGTGGAGAGAAGCTAATATGGGAGAGATATGATCTCTCTTGCTAGTTCCTGTCAGTACTCTGGCTGCAGCATTTTGGATTAACTGGAGGCTTTTTAGGGAATTATTGGGACATCCTGATAGTAAAGAGTTACAGTAGTCCAGCCTGGAAGTAAGAAATGCATGGACCAGTTTTTCAGCATCACTTTGAGACAGGATGCTCCTGATTTTTGCAATATTGCGCAGGTGAAAGAAGGCAGTTCTAGAGACTTGGTTTATGTGTGATTTAAAGGACATATCCTGATCAAAGATGACTCCAAGGTTCCTCACAGTAGTACTGGTGGCCAGAGCAACTGTATGTCATCTAGAGTAATCTCTGGACACTGTTTACATAGGGCTTCCTTTTGGCACAGCACAGTTTTAAGCAGCATGTATGGATGTAACTACATATTGTAGTGGCTGACACAGGTATTCCAAAGTAATCCTGAGCCCATGTGGTTATATCACTTATAGAAGAGTGACGATTCTTAATGCAGTGGCGTCTGAGGGATCGGAGAACACAGTCATCCAGCTTAGGCTTGGTCCTCGTCCTTTATGCACTGAAATCACTGCAGATACCTTGAATCCACATCAGTGGAAATAAGTCTTGGACTTTGTTATCCACAAAGTCATTTATGTAATTGTGTGGGGTTTGCTGGCCTTCTCAAATTAAGTGAAAACTAAACTAAATTTGTTCATTTATACATCCTTTTTAAAGCACACTCTACCACAGCTACACCTACAACTATACTGAAAGGAATATCTGTTCTGACAGCACCTCACGACCAGCTACCAACCAAAACATACAGTACGTGTTTTATGCCATCAAATGACCAAAACTCACTGACATCAGTGGACCTGGGACTTTCAGACCTGTCTTTGGTTTGTCTTTTGTTCAACTTACATGTTCCAACAAGAGCTTTGAATAAAGAAACACACTGAGAATATATGTTCTAATCCAACATTTGTCTTTATTTTTGCTTGAAAGAAACTGAACTTCAGTCAATATTTCACTTACAGAGTCCCACTGGGACAAACTACAAGATATCCAACATAAATAAATACACCCACTCGTGAGTAATCTAAACCCTTTGAATATGTCAAAATTTCACATGAAAAATAAATAATTGTTCAAATATTATTAAATTATTAAGTTAAATTATTTTATAAAACTAAACAGCTACTTTCATATTGATGGCCTTGCTGTCAATATGAAGATACGTACATAGTACAGTTGACATTGGCTGCAGAGCAGTAAACAAGTAAACAGGGTCAACAAAGACCTACAAAACAGACAATTATCATTTATCAAATATCAGTTGTGATCAACTGTCATAACGATGACAGTACATTGGCCTATAAAACAGGCCATGTGACTAACTTTTAAAGCTTCATAAATGATCCCAGGGCTGTCAGCTGTGCGGAGGTACAGTACGACAGTGCTGTCGTAGCCAGCAGTGTCCTGACTGACCACACTGTGAGACCCGACACCCCTGAGATACTCGTTAAAACTTGGTGCATTTTAAAACAAACACAATATGAACTGTACAGTGGTGCTATGTTGTGACAGCAGGTCTCGATGGCTCCCATCTAGGTGCTGGTGCTGGTGCTGGGTCTGGCACAAGTGCAGCCCACAGCTACTTCTACAGAAACTCGTGTTAGTTTGTATGTCTTCCCACCTCTGCAGCGCTCCTTTTTGAGAAACACCCGGTTCTGCTTTATTTCTTTTGAGTTGTAGTCGTTGCTCTCCACGACTTGATGATTCGTGCCCTGGATTAGGATGCACCCGGAACAAAGGCACTGAGCCTCTGCGTAGGAGGAAGGAAAGTAGTCCTCATTGGTTACACGTCTGCAAAGGAGCATGAAGATTCAGTTAGCAGCTCCAAATGCAGTGAGGAGATGCGACTGATATCTGTGACCTAATGGTAAAATGACCCTGTCTTGAAAAATCCTTCTTTTTTGACATGGCAAAATAAAATGTATTTTTGGAGATTCAGAGTTTTTAAAACTGCTGAATGTATGTTCACATATTCACATTATATCCAAATTATAAGAAAAAAAACATTAGGACTCATGGTCATATTCAGAATCTAGCAAGTAAGCAAGGGCTTCAGTGAGAGTGAACTTCTCATCTTTTTGCATAAAACAACCTCTTATTTACTTCATACAAAATCTTGTGCCTTATTTACCTAAATAACCAGTAGCTATAGCCTATAGCTGTTAAATAAGGGTAATGCATGGGCAGAGCCCGGGGGGGGGGGGGGCCCCGCACCCCCCCGTCTGATTGGCCACCCTGGTGCCGCCTCTGCCAGAGTCCAAATTAAAGAAAGAAAAAAAACATATTGTTGCCTTAATTACAACTAACATTTATTTGGTGCTTCATAATTGACATTGGTCAAATTAGATTTATATTTGATCATGCAGGTATTTGCATTCATTTGCATCCAAATGTGTTGTTGTGGGGTACTGGGCATGATTCACCTCAGTGGGGGAACCATTGTGCATCACCAGTGTTCCCAGCCAGGTGTACATCAGCAGTGCAGACAAAGTTAGCTCAAGACACCACAATGTGTGTCTCATTTTCACACAAAATAGCCATGCCACCTGCCTCTGAGTCTGTGCCTCAGCCTGGCTACCCTGTCCAACAGTTTCTAAATCCACCACAGGGTAAAGGGGTAAAAGGTGCAATATTTCCCTTTTTTGTTTCTAGTTTCTACATGGAAACAAAGTCATTCAGTGAGCAGCTAAAGGTGAACAAAGAGCTAGGAGGAGTTTGGAGCACTGCCTGGACGTAGAAAGTTTATGTCATCACGAATAAGCAATGACTGAAAGTAAAAAAATAAATAAATAAATAATCATTTGGGAGGCAGTAACCCTAAACTAATCTATACAGTGGGGGAGAGACTTTCTTTAGACCTTCTTTGTTCGCCCAGTGACAGGATTTTAAGCAGCGCACTGTGTTTTCAGTCTGTCTCTGGGATTCTCTAGATACACTCAGCTTGTTCTCACAAGCCAGTCTGTAACTGGGACTCCTCAGTTTCAGCTGAGAACTTCTGAGCAAGTTAAAGTCTAACTGGAAGGTTATGGCACAGCACAAATCACAGAGGAGACTAACACATCTGTCAGTGTGTCAAACCTATATCACAAAATGGGACTGTCTTTAAACAGGACCCTCTGAAATCGGCTCCACCAGGTGGCCAGGATTACTCTATCAGGGACCCAATCAAGCGCTCACGGATCCCCCTTTTTGGGACAATTCGACATGGTGTTACTTACACTAATCGCCATGGGGACAGGGACCTGTTGCGGAGTTCCTGAGATGGACTGTAATGCTCCACTGGACAGGAGGGCTTTGGTCCGGCTGTCTCCGCAGGTGGCTCCGGAGGCTGCGGGTAGTGCCTGCTCAGTTTCCTCTTGGCTACCAGACTCAGCTCCTGGTCGTTATAGCAACGACTCGTACACAGGGGCACGAGAAAAAGTCCAAATATGAGAATCTGTGGATGGGCGAAACGGAGTCAGATGAAGTAGTGGAGCAAGCAGAGAGCAGCCAGGTCTCGATGGCGCGGCCGTGTCTGCGTCTCACTCACCTGCTTCATGTTCATCCCCGGGTGTCCTCTGGCTTGCTGATGTCATAGGGGTCCGCTTTGCTTTCACTCCACTGCATGGTGGCAAGTCTTATTTATTGAGCCGGCATATCTGGGGAAAACCAACAGCATGAGGAAATGGAAACGTTCCTCGACTTCCTCTTTCCTGAGTGAAAGCAGTGTTAGTAGATGGGTTCTGACACAGGACGGGGTGGCGCAGGAATTTTCTACACGCGCACAAACCCAGAAATAAGGCGAGTCCCCGCACCATGTTGTCACAACACCTTTTGCACGGTCCAGTCCTGTGTAAACACAGCGTGGGCAACGCACCCACACGCTCTCTCACTCACACAGATGTGCTGATCTCACTGTAGTTGCGCTGTACCCTCACGCACTACCCTAAATTTAACCTTCACAACTAACTGCCTGACCCCACCCTAACTCTAACCTAAGCTTAATTCTAAGCTGAACCCTAAAACCAAGTCTTCGCCCTTTAAAAGGTGTGAGGACCAACCAAAATGTCCTCACAACAACTGTAGTGAACCAAAAGAACTACAGAAATATATGCACACACACCTACCCACTGACACACAGGAAAGGTGCTGTCAAAATACAATGTGATGAAACTGGAGACAACTGCTGAAATGAGGTCACCATCTATTTTAAGAGCACCCACTGGACCAACCTGAAGGCTGACATCTGACAAACTATTATTATTATCGCCATTGCATGGATTTATGTATAATAACTGACTGAGAGCTGAGATATAAATAGCCTGTTTGTTCTTTCACACATCTCTGCTATTAGTATTATTAGCTATGTTCACTAATGTGTACGTGCCTTTGTTTGTGAAGGGTTATTGTGAAGGTGGGGGTGAGACAAGCAGCAGCTGAAGTTAGAGTAATTCTCCATGAAATGAATGTAAGTCAGTGTAATGTTCTTTATAGTGACAGAAACACACGTCTGTTTCAAGTAGGAGACATGTGGAGTATATTGGACTTTTTTCTTTCATGTGTCTGAGTAAGACATTGTTATGCATATATTTGTTTATTCTTCCATTTACCTGTTTATTTCAGGATACTTAGGAAAATAATTATTAATAATGAATACACTTTTATCTAGGTGTTTCAGAACAAAAGCAAATTAAACTGCATTTTCTTTTTCACATACTGCATGTTTCAGGACGTGTGTGTATTCAGAACTGGAAAAAACCCTTGTTTCAGAACACACATAAATCAATTTAACTGAAAACAACAGTCATCGGCCTCATCCAAGACGGTGATGAGTCGCCCTACAGATGGGAGACTGAACATCTGGCCCTATAGTGTGGTCGTAACAACCTGGAGCTGAACATGTTGAAAACAGTGGAAATGATAGTGGGTTTTAGGGGGAGCTCCCCCCCCCACCATATCTCTGCTCACCACACTCAAGTTCTCAAGTCCTACAAGTTCCTGGGCTCTAGACAGCCCTGCAGGCTGGCCTGTGTACAGTCGTTCCTGGTGTTAACAGTTCTCACTGAGACTGGTTTTGCCTTGAGTGGACATACTACTTGTCTCCCATACTTGTTTTTGCCTACCACGTAGTAGGCAAGTAGGCAATTTTGGATGCATCAAGTGGCTCTGGAGCAGAAGAAAGGTGTGTGTGAATGAGGTAAAAATAGGTAAGTGAGTTACAGTGGGTACGGAAAGTATTCAGACCCCCTTAAATTTTTCACTCTTTGTTATATTGCAGCCATATGCTAATATCTGTGCAGATTCTCAGTCATCCAGGTCATAGTAAACCGCAACCGAAATAACCTTGGAAATCAACTGGACTTGGAATTCTAGATTGAAGACGTTTCACCTCTCATCCAAGAGGCTTCATCAGTTCTGACTGACTGGTGTTGAGTCGGAGATATTTATCCCCCTCGGTGTGGTTTCGGTCCTTAGAAGGCCAACAATGTCCATTAACGACTGAGTCGTTACAGCCCAGCCCAGTATCAGTGAGGGTCGTTACCTGTCTTTGGATCCTCCCCTGTCAGCCGACGCCTATTGTCCTGGTGGGCATGTTTGGGCAGAGATCTCAAAACCGGGTTGTAGATGGAAGACAAGTTGTGTCTTAGTTGTGTCTTTTTTCTTCTTATTACCAACACAGAATACAGCAAACTTTACTCACGTTCATGGACGCACACCAGAAGGGGGGTAAACTTGGTAATACATTCCGACTAACTGGAACTCTGAACACAATGCTATTTAGCCCCTCACACGGTGGCTAATGTGACACACTCTGAGAACTGGAACATACCACTCACGGGGGGAGAAACAAGAGGGGAGGAAATGGAATAGTCCAAGTGACATTACCCTTTTGTGAGAAAATCTGCACATATAGGAAAGGCCTAATGCCGTTACACAACGTTAATGGTCTGGCACTTTAGGAAGGCTGATGATCCTGGAGACAGGTCGAATGTAGGAGCAATCCCTTACCCTCACTTCAACAGTCCTTACTTTACCGTCAGGTGAAGGTGAAGTCTGGATGATCTGTCCAATAGGCCAACTAGCCCGAGGTAGCTGGGGGTCAACAACCAGTACTGTATCCCTAACTTGAAGGTTGGGACAGTCAGAGCACCACTTCTGATGAGTCTGGAGGCCTGGCAGGTAGAAACGGATGAAACTCCTCCAAAAGTGGTCCGCCAGCAGTTGACTATGTCACCACCGCCGTCTACAAAGTAGCTCTGACTCTGGGTACACAACCTAAGGCAGGGATGAATCCAGCCGCCCCATGAGCAAGATGTTGGGTGTGATTGGATCCGGGTCTGCAGCATCTGAGGAGATGTATCCCAGCGGCTTGGAATTGAGGATGCCCTCAATTTCTACAAGTACAGTCTGCAGAACCTCTTCAGGGACCAACTGTTCACCGATGGTGACTTGAAGTGCCTGTTTGAGTGACCTTATCTCTCTCTCCCAACAGCCACCAAAATGGGGAGCACTTGGTGGATTAAAGGTGAACTTAATCTGTTGAGATGAAAGGAGATCTTTAAGTCCAGGCTGTAGTGAGGTAAATGCTTCTTGAAGCTCACGCTCTCCACCTTTAAAATTAGTGCCTTGATCTGAGAGCAGTTCAAAGGGCTTGCCTCGGCGTGCCACAAATCTTCTCAGAGCCATCAAAAAGGAGTCAGAGTCAATGCTAGAAAGGAGGTCCAAGTGAACTGCCCTAGTAGTCATACACTTGAAAATAATTCCCCATCTTTTCTCGGTTCTCCTACCAATCTTAATACGGTAGGGACCGAAGCAATCTACTCCTGTGGAATAAAAGGCCGGCTTGAGAAGGCGCAACCTTGCCGGAGGGAGATCTGCCATCCGAGGGTGTCTTGGGTTCTCACGCTATTTTCGGCATTTGGTACAACGATACTGATGTCGTTTGACTGCCTCCCTTCCCCTCAAAATCCAGAATTTTCTTCTCAGCTCTGCGAAGACCCGTTCACTTCCTGGGTGGTGAAGGAGATCGTCATGGTGCTGGATGAGAAGCTGAGTGATCTTATGTTTAAGATCAAGAACAACTGGGTGAAGCATCTCAGGTTCAACATCAGTAGCGTAGCATAGCCGGCCTCCAACACGACTGAGCTGGGCTGAATTGTCAAACTCTGGGGCGAGATTGATAAGACGACTGCTACTCAGCAGAGACTTGCTCATCAACAGTTGCTGAAAGTCA
>NW_018128212.1:551481-572226 GCF_001952655.1 Monopterus albus
GTTTTTCTTTTTTAATAAATCTGCAAAAATGTCAAAAATTCTGTGTTTTTCTGTCAATATGGGGTGCTGTGTGTACATTAATGAGGAAAAAATGAACTTAAATGATTTTAGCATATGGCTGCAATATAACAAAGAGTGAAAAATTTAAGGAGGTCTGAATACTTTCCGTACCCACTGTATAAATGGCATCATAAGTAAGGACTATGCCTGTTAAGCTGAAGTAAACTAGCACAGGAGGACAGGCACAGTAAAAGTGTTTGATACATGCAGCTGGCTTGAGGCCTACTTCCTGGTGTTAGCATGAGCAAGCTAACATGAGGGCATAGTAGAGGTCTGACTGGTTTATTGGAACAATTACCAACAAGGTGGTTTCTTGTGCTGTATAAAAGCAGGCAGAAGTCTGGCTAGTTATGTGGTGAACTATTTTAAATGTTTGGTTAAAATGAGGTGTTCCTAATACTATGACCCTCTTATGTATGTAGTTGGGGAGGACAAAAATATAGAGACACCTCTAAATATAACATAGTCCTGTACACCACCACCTTTAACTATGACCTCAGTAATAAACATATAATTTAAGGTATACATTTATGACAATTCACCAAAAAGGGAAACATTTTGAGCTTCATAAACACAGAATGTTAAGGTGGAAGTGTTGCACTGAAGTGCTTACAATTGTACAGGTGTACCTATCAAATTGGCTGGTGAGTGTACATTGTAAGTTATAAACAAGTTTAATGAAAGTCATTTGATTATCTCATTGTTCCAGACCTTTGACTTAAATAGAAATCAGATTTGGACCTTTGAATATTAAGTTTGAGAACCCCAGCTCTGGACTCACTACTATGAGTTTTGTAACACCCCACTGTATATTGTGTCAAAAAGTGGGTTGAACATCCCTTCATGCATTTGCTTCTGTTTATTTATAAAGACCTTCTAAAAAGGTTATCTGTATTCTTTGTTTTTAGCTTGGAGATATGATGCTTATCAAACAGGTTCCACAGCTGCAGATTCCAAGAGTAAACACAGAGACTGCCAGAAACAATAAAGGACTGAAACAACACCAAGGGGGATAAATATCTCCGGCTCAACACCAGTCAGTGTTGAAGCCTCTTGGATGAGAGGTGAAACATCTTCGTCCTAAAAATCTAGTTCAGTTGATTTTTTTCTAAGTTTTTTTTCAGCTTACTATGACCTGGATGACTGAGAATCTGCACAGACATTTCTAATAATATTTAATATACAGATTAATACAACTTTAATACAGAGATTCAGACAAAAAAAATCTGTGTATTCTAAATGTCAAGCCTTCCTAATTGTAACAATGAAAGTGTCACCCTTTAAAGCTATGTTAAAGCTACAGCCCCAGAGGGGTTATTTTAACTTAGCCCTTTGTTATTTAGTTATAGAAAATGACATTTGTTCTTCAACAACTACTATACAGTGACATTAAACTTCAGATATGACAGACACTTCTCCAGACAGACATTCTGAATAGGGGGAAATCTGGCAACTGAAACCATACACACACAAAACATATATTCATGTGATCTTTATTTATGTTTGTTATGTTTACATCAATATGCATGTGTTGCATTGGGTGTGTGGTTTGGACCCCAGATGCAGACTTAGACAACAGCAGGAGTAACTATAGAAGAAATTTATTAAACAAATAATAAATAATGATGCATGGCAAGGGGTCGAGCAGGCACGGGCTGGCAGGAGGTGTAGCAGGTAGCGGAGGCCAGGTCGGGCAGGAGCCAAGAGGACTGGGGTGTAAAACCAGGAGGACCAGGGTGAAGAGCCAGGGAAATTAGGATGAGGACCCGGGAGGACCAGTGAGACAGGCAGGTACCAGAGGACTAGGATGGGCAGGTAAGACAGCAGGAAGAATACAGGAACCGGGGCAAGGAACCAGGCAGGAGGACTGGGAGCCAGAGGATGAGGCAGGTGAATAGCAGGCAGTCAGGTACAGTACTGTATATAGCAGGCAGTCAGGTATTCTCTCCGTGGCTGGCGGGTAAACTTAACACAGCGGGAACGTGACAGAAATGTTGCAAAGCGGGAGCCAGCAGGACCGAAACAGAGAATGGCGTAGAGGAATGTAAAGACAGGTAAACGTCAGGTGACTAACATAACCATATGCAAAACAGAAGCAGTAATGAAAACTCAAAACTAAACACACAGGGCAAATGGTAGAAAAACTGCGAAATGTAAAACCACTTGTGGAGAAAACTCGGAGCATGTTGCCGTGTTTACATCAAAGAAGTATTTCAGAAGCCAGGGTGTGCATGTCACTGAACCAGCCAGAGAATGAGCGGAAAACAGGGTGTACTGTATATGTACTGTATGTGGCCAGACCGGGAGATAATGAGCGGCAGGTGAATGGCATGATGGATGATTATAGTGGCGGAACAGCAGGGAGAGATGGGGTAAATGCAACACAACCACAGGAAGCGAAGCTAAACAGTAACAGCATGAGTGTAATCACATTCTGGAGAGAGGGTGTCTCAACTCTATTTCGTTGCCTTGTACTTGTACATGTGTAATGACAATAAAGTTGAATAAAGTTGCAGCTTCCTCGTAACATTGCGCCAACAACATAACATGAGTATAACATCCAAGTCTCTAGTAACATCCTCTCTGCCCCCTAAATAAATTATAAAGAAATTAACGTGGAAAAATTAATAAATGACAAGAACCAGCAATTCCACATTTCTTTCTCTGTTATCTAAATATACCTATACAACATTTTTATTTTATTTTTTTATATTAAACACCATGAATGTTATTTTTCAACAGCTGAAATAAAGTTGCCAGTAGGATGTCGGAAATGGCAACAGGGTTTTCAGTGCTGTGGTGGCGATCTCAGGGTATTCTGTCATGACTTTAATCCAGAACACCGACAGAGTTGTTGTCTCGAACATACTTTTAAGGCCGCCGTCATTTGCGATCTCCAGCAGTTGATCTTCTTCTTGCACAGACCTGCTGGATTCACCTGGTTTGTTGACAAATGGGTTGCGGATCCATTCCTTGGCAGTTCGTGGGTCCTTTGTGGTTGGGAAGTAGCGCTCGAACTCTTTTAAAAGCAAAGACAGGTGATCGTGCACCAGCTGGGAGAATGAAGGCTCAGGCTCAGTCTCACCCAAAATCCCCACTAATGTTTGAAACATGTCCAAAATGCCGCTGTTGACGCGCCGTCCCCACAAATCCAGTTTGGCTTTAAATGCAACTACTTTATCTGCCAACTTGAAGACAGTTGTCATTTTCCCCTGAAGTGACAGATTGAGTTCATTGAGCAGGCTGAATATGTCCACAAGTAAGCCAGTTTTGGCGCTCAAGTGACCGAGATGTAACCGAGAGAATGCGGTCATTTTTCAAAATAAAAAATCGTTCAGACTCAGATAATAACGGACTCCATTCCAGCCACAGCCAATCCTGGGCAGAGGCCACAAAGCTTATGCATTAATAGTGCTCTTTTCTCATAAGATCCCATTGGCTCAACTATCATTTGATGCCAGATACTGTTTCCCAGAAGTCACTGCTCTGATAAGCAAAAACACATGTTTAGGCTTCACACTGCTAAATATGCTCTAAGGGGACTGACCAGAGAAAAAGCCCCTAACACACTCCTGTTGATAAGAAAACATTCCCTTCTCTCAACAAATTTGTATTGAAAATTTGTCCCACTGCACGCACAGACACACTGTGATGGCGTGATGGCTGCAGCACTGACTATGCCAGCTTTTTCTTTGTTTTTGTGTGTTCTTTGCTCTTTCTGCAGGCACAAATGTCATTCACTGCTAATGTACAACAGACAGGCACTACTGCATATCACCAACTCAAACAGCCATTTGGAATTTGCTGGCTTCATACCGCCGGAGCTACAGCTCATTGTGCACCATAGACATGACCACTGCCATCGCCTGGAATGTTGGTTATGTACAGTAACCCAAGCTTCTATGAGCATAGGCATAGCCCTTCAAGAGCTGTTGCTATTGGGTTCATCCCTCACGCATGCGCAGTCCTGAAGAGAGTCTTTCATGTCCTGCACTGGATTGTCCTCAAACAGGTCTGCTGTGGTGGCATACATGCCACTGTGACCTGTGATCAGCTCCCTACACCAGCACTTTTTCTTCAGCTGGCAGGGTGGAGACAGCAGGGCTGCCAGCTTAGAGAGCTATGCCTTACACTCATAGATGTTTGGGTTACTGTACGTAACCATCGTTCTATTTCGTATAGGCTTCACCCTCTAAGAGCTGTCACTATTGGGATAAAAGCGCAGCTGGATGTAGTCAATGCCCTGTTGGCACACCGCTGCCTAAGAGCATTAAAACACACCTCAGCTTGCCAACATACCCCATAATAGCAGCCCAAAACAACATCCTCTCTTCTGTGTCAGGCCTTGACTGAGAAGCAGGTGCAATCATGCCCATATAACACCTGACTGCCACTGGGAGAAGGCAGAGTGGCCATTGTGTTTAACAGGGGAGATGAAATGCAGGGACTAGAGCACAGTTTGAGTTTGTGCCTGACAACACACAGATAACAGATAAGAGCATATGGGCGATAGTAGTGCACAGAAATAATCAGATGCGCCCATTACGCGGCTGTTGTCTCACAGTAGTAATAGTAATATTACCAACAGAGAACAGTAAGCATGATGGTGGTGGTAGCCGGGCACAATCGGGCAGGTAGGGCCGGCAAAAAAGAACATGAGTACCATGTATTTTACTGAAGGAAAATGTCGCAGTCTGTTCAAATTCATCTTTGGGGTTTAACCATTATCAGTTTTAGACTGTTCAACAAATGTTAATCGTGTTTGACCCACAACTTAGACTGTGGTTTAATTTTTGGCCCCTTGTGTGATTGAATTTCATACCACTATTTTAGGGATATCTTCAAGAACATTTCCACAATAAATATATCCACTGTATCTTCACTGGCTCTGAGGATGGAAGTAGGTAGAGGCTATTGTGTTCATACTTCCCTTTCCTATGGTTTCCTGTGAGCTGTGCCATGTTGCTGTTCTTTTGCTGTTCTAATGAGAAAAATCACAGTGACCGATCGGTAGCACCAAAAATGGATTTGAGTGGGAGGAGGATCTATAAAATGAACTGCCTCATCATTTTGTATGACATCATAAAGAGAGAAAAATCTGAACAGCATGTTTGAGCAGGGGTTTTTACACATGCATAAAAAGCAGGGACTGTTCTTTACTCATGATTTGTGTGTCTCTACGCATAACAAAGATCCAAGCGAATGTCAGAAAATGCCCTAATATGTCTCCTTTAAACACTGCATACATACATACATAATAAAAATATTTCTTGTAATCTTAATGAACAGCTTATAATCTTTGGTTCACATTTGCATTTAAGTCTGTTGTGGAAAAAATATCTATTAAAGCTCAGTGAGTGTAAAATAAATACTTAACATCAACTCAGAGTTATTACATACAGTATTTATTCCTGCGGGAAGGAGTGATCTCAACTCAGAATTTCCAGGCAGTCTGACAGAGAGAAGCTCAATTGAACAAAGTGCAACTTCTCCTTTTATACATACACATAACATTGCAGGGAACAAAGGCTCAGACAGATGGGCAACAAGATACCAGTTAATACAGGATACTAGTTATCTGGTTCAACAGTCACACAAAGGCAGGACATCTTTACAAACATGCCTACACAGTAAACAGTCTGGGGTCACAACCACACAAATGACTGTATACCATGACTTTGGGGAGTCCGATAAGAACACCCAATGTCTTGTATTGTTCAAGTTATCTCAGACTTATTCTCTAAGATCAGATGTGTGAAGCTCAAAAATGTGCATTCAGCTGTCTGAATCAAGTCAAAGTGATTGGGGAGTACTGTTTCTGCAGACGAAGGGTCTGGTTTTAGGTGGTAGATACCTTGTGTGTATGAAGAGAACTGGTAGGTGGGGTGTGAAAAGGGATTTGCATAAATGTGAAATGTCAGAATAATAGTATAGAAAACGATTATGTCAGCTTTTATTTATTTCCTCACATTCCTAGTGGATCAGAAGTATTTGGTAGCATTGTCAAATTGATTAACTTGGGTCAAATATTTGGGGATTTCTTCCACAAGCTTCTTACAATAAGTTGCTGGAATTTTAGCCCGTTCCTCCTGACAGAACTTGTGGAACTGAGTCAGGTTTGAAGGCCTCCTTGCTCACACACACTTTTTCAGTTTTGCCCAAAACTTTTCTATTGGATTGAGGCCAGGGCTTTGTGATGGCATTGTTGTCCTTAAGTAATTTGGCCACAACTTTGGAAGTCTGCTTTGGGTCATTGCCCATTTGGACAAGACCCATTTGGGACCAAGCTTTAACTTCCTGGCTGATGTCCTGAGATGTCGTTTCAGTAGATCCACATTATCTTTCTTCCTCATGATGCCATCTATTTTGTGAAGCCCCACAACATGATGCTGCCGCCCCCATGCTTCAGGGTTTGGATGGTGTTCTTTGGCTTGTAAGCCTCCCCCCTTTTTCCTCCAGACAACAATCGATATTAGGGACAAACAGTTCAATTTCTGTTTCATCAGACCAGAAGACATTTCTCCAGAAAGTCTGATCTTTGTCCCCATGTGCAGCTACAAACTGTAGTCAGCTTTTTTATGGCATCTTGGAGCAGTGGCTTCCTCCTTGTTGAGCAGCCTTTCAGGTTATGTCGATATAGGACTCATTTTACTGTGGATATAGATAGTTTGGTACCTGTTTCCTCCAGTGTCTTCACCAGGTCCTTTGCTTTTGTTCCGTGATTAATTTGTACCATTCAGACCAAAGTACGTTCATGTCTAGGAGACAAAACACATCTCCTTCCTGAATGCTATGATGGCTGCCTTGTCCCATGGTGTTTATACTTCAGTAGTATTGTTTGTACAAATAAAACTGTCCCAAGGATGAACCAGACTTGCGGAGGTGCACAGTTTTTTTTTTCCTGAGGTCTTGGCTGATTTCTTTTGATTTTCCCATGATGCCATACACGGAGGTACTGTGTTTGAAAAATACATCCACAGCTGCACCTTCTATTGACTCAGAAGCCAATCAGAAGCTTGTGTGGCAGGTGTGTGGCTTTCCTAATCACGTCCAATCAGTATAATCAAACACAGCTGGACTCAAATGAAGGTGTAGAACCATCTCAGGGATGATCAGAAGAAATGGGGACAGCACCTAAGTTAAATATATGAGTGTCACAGCAAAGGGTCTGAATACTTATGACCATGTGATATTTCAGTTTTTCTTTTTTAATAAATCTGCAAAAATGTCAAAAATTCTGTGTTTTTCTGTCAATATGGGGTGCTGTGTGTACATTAATGAGGAAAAAAATGAACTTAAATGATTTTAGCATATGGCTGCAATATAACAAAGAGTGAAAAATTTAAGGGGTCTGAATACTTTCCGTACCCACTGTAAGTGCTAAGCAAGTGGTTGAGATGCTATTATGACCTGCATTAAACCCAGACTGAAAAGCACTTGAGATGGAATATATAACACTTAGGCAATGTTTTGTTTATGAGCTAATGACTCAAACACTTTGGCTAAACATGACAACTTTATATCGGGCGATAGCTGTTCAAGTCAGAAGGATCACCACCTTTAAAAAAAGAACAGGTTCCCATATATCAGGTGCATATTTCACCATGGATTTCATCTATTTTTAACTCCTTGTTTCCTAAAAGCAATGTATATTTACAACTGCAATAAACTTGCAGTGATAGTGATGTTCTTCCATGAAGCATAATATAATGCCTCTTTGTCTGGTGTCAGTTTTTTCAGAGATAAGTTCAGAGAATTTTTTTAAAGTGGTCTTTTATTCATTTTTACACATCAACAAAAATCAGACGAAAAATATTCAGTAGGAGAATATGTCCCTTTCTTGTATTATCAGAAAAATGTATTTTATATTTTGATTAAATTGTTCTTCATATGAATCGTTTCATGATCTAAATATAAAATTTCAGAGAAGTTGGAACTTCTCTAAGAATTCACTAACTGTTAATGGAGAAAACATGCATTGTGACGAATAGAGGAAGTGCTGCTGAAGACACTGACTTCACAGGCTGAAGTGGCAGGAACTCAGTTTAAAACACAAATGCAAATGCTGAAGTTCAAGAACATATATCAGTATCAGATTTTACACCACATATAGTTTCTCTGTGGTCCAGATTAAAACAGCAAAGAATATGAGTCAAAGCAGCTGTTTAAACTTTGCACTGATCCGATCTGGGACACGTCCAGATCTAGTGTGAATATCCGCCCACTTTAGGACTGTCCTTTGCTTTCAGATTTGCGGCACGTTTCAGAGTGATGTCACACCACCTGCAACTCTCCCTTGACCTAAAGGTTATTAGCATACTTGTTGATATAGTGCAGACAGCTGTGCCTCCTAATGCATTTATCTGAAGCAGTAAGTGTAATAAATACTGAGAGCTGTGAGAGTACAGGCTTGTTTATGAATTATGATGGGCTTATCATGGAAGTCTGGAAGTGCATTAAACAAAAATTAAAACAAAGGAAGCAAATGAACGTGTTACTAAAGAAATCTGTAAGAGGAGGCTGCTGTTGCTACGTCACCAGGTAACAAAGCACTAAATGTGGAATCTCCCTGGTTAAGGCCTCATGCCAACACATCGGTGAACTAAGGAAGGTTTGTCGATTTAGTCAACTGATGTTGCCAACTAGTTTTTTCACTGAAGACATTTAACTTAAGTAATTAGAACTACTGTATATTGAGTGTAGTCGGTTACAAACAGTATATAGAGTATAAAACCCAATATCCCAAATAAGAAAGTTACCTTGATGGTCCAATTCTTGGGCCTTCAGTTCAGTTAAGGAAAAACATATCATTTCTGATTGAAAAGTAGAGAAAATCATAAAAATTGTCAAAATATCAGATGTGACACTTGAACAAAATACTGTTTAATAATGTAAACACTCATGATTTAAATCAGATCTCATAAAAGAAACACTAATGACAAAGCATTGTCACGAGACTAAACGATGAAACAGCACAGACAACACTTACATGCTGATCCAGATCCAAAACATTGGGAATAAGGCACCAACAGCCAAAAGGGTGAATAAAGGAGAGTGATCATGTGATACGACAAAGAAATGGCCCGGCAGGGGAAGTGACAGATTGAAAGACAAGCGGGCACACAGCATGGACGCTCCTGTGCTCATGTCTGGTGGACAGTGAGCACAGCATCATGGACGCACACATAGAGTTAACAACTTTCTTGTCAGGTTTAATTCCAAAGCCTGATGCTGAAAAAGACAAACTGAGACCAAGCCACCAGAAAACAGCTGTGGAATGTAATTAGGTACATTAAATCAACTATTGTCCTCTACAGTTTTGAGGTACTTCTTTGAGTATTTGTATGTTACGTTATACTTGTATTCTACTACATTTCAGAGGCCAGATATTGTTCTTTTTTAGTCTACTACATTTATTTTTTCTGACAGATAATACAGTAGTTACTAATTATTTGTCAGATTAAAAGTTAACATATAATACAATATATTGTTCAAGATTAAACCAACAGTTCCCAACTCGTTTGCCCTGTGACCTGTCACATACTGTAGTACAGTTTATGGTTGGTGCTTCTTGCCAACAAGAAACCTCTGGAAAAGGAATCCGTGAAGCAGAACTTGGGTTTTCTCTCCCTTCCTATTCTGTCATGATCAGGTTTTGGCTGGACCCAAGTACACGACATCGATGGAGAAGTGAAAGTTTAAGAGGTATTGGAGGATAAAGAAGGGGCCGAGCCACCCCAGGGGCTGGGAGCAGTGAAAACAGCTGAGGCGTCCAGGTAAAGTTTCTGAACTGCCTCTGGGCCACCAGGAGGCAACTAACACTGGTTTGAGTGGTGCCTGATGAGTGGAACTGTACAGGAGGCTCTCTGTCAGGATGTTGCAGGTACCTAGTGGAGCAGACAGCTGGCAGACAAAACCTGAGGTGAGCAGGAACAAAGACCCTGCCAAAGGAGGCCACCATACAGACAGCAACACTACTGGACATAGAGGCAGCTATCAGGAAGACAGGGGTAGGTGTTCTCTCCCACAGGTGGACTAGGACAGCAGCACAAGCAGAAGACGATGAACTGGAATCTCCCAGAGACCAGGGGACAGTGTGGGTAGTCTAACCAGTGAAATAACATAGGTCAGGCACAATCCACAAAGACAGGACTGAGAAGCTGGGCAGCTGGAAATCCCCAGCAGCAGGGGAAAAGTAAACAGTATGCAGCAAGCACCAGAGCACACGTGAACAAAAATCTAGTTCTTCTCAGCTGGCAAGTGAATAAACTGAGCTCAGTCAATGACAAAAATACAAAAACAAAGAAGGCAGGGGCACAGAGACAGTGTTCAAAGCCAGTGGTAAAAAAGGCTCAAAAGTGAACCCGTATGCACACTTACACTGGAGCAGGGTGAGGATAGCGTCATCCACTCTGGGCACTCCATTCCCTCAAATGTCAGGAAAGGCACAACAGTTTGCATTTGGTCAACCATGAAAACATGCAGCTTACTTTGCATTCCTACACAAAACTCACAGATTTTTTTTTGCATTTATTTTTACCTAAAATGATAAACTCATACCACTTTTCTCCAAATGCAAAAGATTCCTTTAAGTACCATAAGGCACTCATTCTGGCATCCGTCGGTCATGAGTGGCCATAGACTTGCGCCTTGTAGAGTCTCGGTCTGGTTGTGGAGCAGTGTCTGTTGTGACTAGGCCGATGTGGGAATGGCAGCCCCGGTGCACAAGCAGCACCTGAAAGTAGCACTCCCCAGTGGAGCTCGCTGGCTGTTCTTGTGTCTGGCTCTCATTTCATCTGACGCCAGCTGGAACGTCTCTTCTCCTTTGCGCAGGCTGCAGTTTAACACTTGTCTCCAATGGGAGCGATTCTGGACCAGTCCTTCCCATCTGTCAATGTCCATGTCAAGGGTTTTCATGTCTCTTTTGCAGACATCTCTGAATTGGAGTTGAGGACAACCCAGAGCTCTCTTGCCTGATGCCAGTTCGCTGTAGAGTAGAACCTTAGGGATCCTACCGCCATTCATTCTGCGGACATGGCCAAGATTCCTTTAAGTATTATAACACACTGTTAGAGGTTAAAACTGTGTTACGTCATGTTATAAAGTATTTACTACCTGAACTCGGACACGGACACAGACTCATTAATGTTAGTGCTGTGGTTCCCACCCTGGGGGTCTCAAATTAAAACCACTGGGTCTCATGACTAATAACAGGACAGGAGGGCAGAAAAAAACATTTCTGCTACACTAAATTGTTACTTTTTTTCTGTTTTTATTCTGGTGAATACTGTAGCTAGAGAACTGTATATGTCCCATATATATATTTTTTTAATTATAAGAACAAGAAGCAAACACAACAAGAACTGCTGCCTTGTTTCCCTCCTCCAACCAGTCAGTTTGTGTGCATGTCTGTCCAGATTAATAGAAGATATGTAGTGAAGACTTGGAAGGAATTTAATAAATAAGTAGACTTTGACTGGCAAAATGGAAGTTATCACTGTGCTGACATTCATTTCCAGTGAGAAACATGCCGTTTTCACTTAGAGGACGGACGTCGAGCTTTCACACATCATACAACTACAGTCACCTGCAGCTCAATATCAGAAAAACTAGTGGGCATGTGGTGAACCACCAGAGGAACAGGAGGCCCCCTGGCCTGGTTGGCATCCAGAGAGAGGAAGTCAACAGAGTGGACCCCTACCTTGGGGTCCAAAACAATAAAACAACTGGACTGGACTCACAACAGGCGACTCCAATCCTTCAGTGTGTGTGTGTGGAGCTGACAACAGAAGGAAAACTGAAACCAGTCACTGGTTGAAGTGATCATAGCAGTAAGGTACCGCCATCCCAGCATTCTGCAAAATATCTGACTGAGACACATTTCTGTATCACTGAGTGGTGAATGGGACATTGTGGCGTCAGTGTTCCTGTGTTTCCCACAGGGAACGGTGTGCCAGCTTTAACAGGGCTGGTTGTTCAGTCCTGTCTAGGTTATGGAAAACTAAGCAAATTTCTGGTTGAGTTAAAGTTCACACCGTTTAGAGGGGAATCTGAATGAAATTCCTACATGCAAAATACTTAATGCATTCAGAATATACCTGCTGTCCATATTTATGTGGTCTTCCACTCCAGTGTAAGGCTGAACCTCAACCGTTCACTCACCCCCTCTCTGCAGTAACACGTACTTTTACTTTTGTCCTAACTCTTTGATATTAGATACTGTATACTACAGATAATCTGACATTAGAGATGCAGAGCTTTATTCTGTTCCGTGAAGCAGGGAAATGGTCTTTCCTTGTGTTGCAATCTGCAGCAGTAAGAAGACTACAGCATGCTGGGCATAGAAGATGATGGGAATGGCCCCATTTGCTAGTATTTGCTCATAAAAAAGATCAGGTATTGAACATTTGACCCAGTGCTTTAAAGACATTACATTTCATGCCGATCCAGACCCTAAAGATAATAAACACTGAATAAAAGTCATATAAATCCATCCACTAGTTGTTGAGATGTCAGTTTGGAGCAAGGTGGTGCTTTAGCGCAAGGTATTTAGAAATTTGTAGAAAGTGTAGAACATTTTGCAATATTAAACACTCAAAACTAATCCCTCTCATTTACAAAAGTATTCAGAGCCTTAATTCAGTGCTCTGTAGAAGCCCCTCTGGCAGTGGTTAGAGCTTCCAGTCAGTCTTGGGCAAGTCTCTACAGGCTTTACACACAGGATTTGGGCAGTTTATCACATTCTCAGACACAGTGCTTGGAATTCTGTGCAAAGATGCAATCTTTCATCTTATCACACAAGAGAATCTGTTTCTTCACGCTCTGAGTCCTTAAAATGTTGCTTGGCCATATCACCTAATGCAAAAAGTGAAGAGGTGTGAATACTTTGTGAAGCCTCTGCACTGACAGGACAGACGGACTTTGACATAGAGCCATGGCACATGGCAAGACAAAAAGTTACATCATCAAGTTTGAACTTACTGTGGCAAAGGTTTGAGTGAGACAGGAAATGACATGGTGCCTTTTGTTAGAAAAACCACACAGCAGTGAAATGGAACAGATATTTCACCACATGTTGAAGCAATGTCCTGAGTAAAGGGTTGGTAGTGAAACCTCTGGCTGGTCCAGTGCAACGGGCTGGTGGAACAGTGCCATGGAAAACAGTTTTAAGCCCAGAGTAACAGTGGGTTTTGTGTTTCTAAATTACACATTCAATGCTTCTATTAAACGTGCATGAATGCATGTTTATTTCAACACCTGCTTCTTTTGTCTTGCACAACAGCAGAGAAACACAATCTCTTTATCAAAATAGTTTATTTAGAAGGCTTTTGTCGCAAAAGCAAGACATCTTGTCTCTAAATGCCGTTCCATCTCTCATAATTCCCCAACTAAAAATGTGACACAAATAAAACTGGTTTATCACTTGCAGAATCGAGTCAAGAAGAAAAAATGTTGCCGATATAAAAAGCAATACTTCACATCACTGCTGTCTATAATTATTCACTCGAAAGAACCTGATGACTTACTATTATTGTACACGGTGAACAAGTGAACGCTGTCTTACAACACAAAACGCAGACGAGTCATTAGTTAACAATGGGTCCGCTGTGAACAAAGAATGGGACTGTGATCGCTACAGGGGCTGAATACAGATGCTCAATAATTTGTAGATTTATACAAAGAAGTACTGTGAAGCCCTGTAGGCTGTAAGTTGCCAGCAGAGCTGACCCAGCAGTCACACCACTCCACACAGAGGAAACAAAAGGAAAAACATGAGGACAAGATAAGAAAAGGGGGAAAAGAAAGACAGAAGTAGCAGAATCGATGTGTATAAATCTGTTATTCATCACATAAAGAGGTTCCTTTTCACTGGAAGAACACAGTGAACAGTAAGTGATTGAGTCCTTACTCCCCTTCTGTTTCTGTACTGTGAAGTCTACACATAGCACCCTCCATTCCTGAGGCGTCCCTCTCTCACCAAATGCCCAACTGTTCCCTCCTCTTTGTCACTGCTGACCTAAATTGCAGCCGAGATATTCAAAGGTTCTTAAGAGGAGAAAAAGTCGGGCATATGGGAGTGAACGACGCCCCAGAATGGAGCAGAGCCTAACCTCTCTGAAGGTGAACAAGCATCCTGGTGGTATGAACCACACAACATTTTTACATGTCCACTGACAGCAGGGGGAAAAAAAAATTCCATCCCATGAACCTCACTGTTGCCCGGCTCACAGGGCTGTACAGACAGGTGAAGAAGTGAGGAGTGGGCTGATATTATTTGGCAGGGATCTTTGCTCGCTTCCGGGCGATGGCGTCTTCCACAGCCTTCAGCTGCTTCAGCAGCTCCTCACGACGGGACAGTGTGTTGCTGGGTTTGTTGGAGCCCGACCCTGAGCTGGAGCCCGAGCCAGTGGCTGAAGCAGGGCCTGGGCCAGCTGGCTTGCCTGATGGTGTTGCTGGGCCTTTCCCAGATGACTTGGGGGGTGGTGACAAAGGACGTTTTCTGAGAAAGAGGAATAAGAGTTAGGTTGGGTGGTTGTCAGTTTATATAACCAGAAGGTGTGGTATGACTGAGAACGAAGGATTAAATGGAGCATCCTGAGGCGTCAGAAACCACAAGATGTACAGCAACCAAACTTGGCAGTCGGATTTTACAACCTACCCAGTAGCTGTGCAACAAAAATGACTGATCATGGCTGTAGTGCTGCCGGAACGAGAGAGAGGAAACATGCCTACTGGCATAATCTGGTTGAAATTCATAATGCTGCATTATAGCGCTTGAAGATCTAGTCATCAGTAAAGTGTATGTCCTGCAAAATGGAACGAGTGTTAGTGTGTTTTGTTCAGCCACATATATGATGACGTGGACGGTTCACAGTGACACAGTTTAGTGTGAACTACAGACTCCGTTTACAAAAGACGAGTGACAGAACAAACTCCGATCATCCAGACTGACAAACCAGACCGTCATCTCCAGGAGGGGCCATGGAGACAAACACCAGACGTTGACGATCAGCAGCAGAAACAGACTTTACATTGAATTTCAGTGATGCTGTGATTTAAACAGACTGTTTTACCTGTGAGTGATCAGCTGTAGGTCTATATGACACAAGCAGGGCACAGGATGGACAAACTCTGGCACATGCTGACCAGTCGCAGCTGAATAACCAGTTCTTAGGTGCTTGATGACCAACTGATTATTGATCTCCCAAACACAGACACACACAAATGTTCAGTCCCTCCGTGGATGACTGTTAGTGTGCTACAGTAAATGTGAGTTTTACTTTCTGCGGTTTTCTTCCCTCTCTCTCCAAAGTCTCTTTTACAGCACACATAACTAAAAAAAGAACTATGACTTGTGTCTAACAACAAAAAGTATGCATTAATAAACACGGAAGCATTCAAGAGCCACACACTGCAAAACTCATACTAAATGAACCTGAACAAGGAAAAGGTCTGTAGCTTTTTCTAATATTAAATTGCAAGACACAGCCTAGCAATTCATAATGTTAAATCCGTGACCCGGGACGCCCCCAGTACCTCGGTAGCAGGCACAGGTAGTTCCAGCAGCTCCGCCCCCGCACAGGTGAGGGTGCGTTCCAGGCGGCGAGGCACACCTGCTCTCAATTATCCGAGCAGTATATAGGGTCAGCGTTGGTGCATCCTCGTCACCAGATTATCATATGTTGTCCTGCTAGTAACGACATTCCATGCTCATGTCAAGAACTCAGGGTTATGAACTACTCCTTGATCTGTGCTCCTCACGTCACGCTGTGAACTGTATTTACGGTAGTGTTGCATTGGTTTTTGTGCCCTTCTCAGGTTTTAAAGGGTTTCTTTGGTTTGGACTGTTTTTCTGGGGGACTTTACGTTTTCTGAACTGCTGTTTCCCGTTCTGGGTCGGCTTTGGCTGTTTTTGGTTTTTTTTTGTTGTGTGAATTGCTCCTCCTCGCAGAGCTCCCAAGCACGAGACCAGCCCTCTCTGTGTTCCTCTCAGCGATCCTGGGACAGCACCGCCAACCCACGTCGCACCGCCCAGCTACCAGATCTGCCTTATCAGGGAACCCACAGACCGGACCCGGGATCTCTGGCACCAGTCTCCCCCTCCCTGGATTACTCCCTGGGCCTGTGGCGCTCAGCTATTCAGGTCCCCAGAGTGACTACCAGAAACAGTCTATACCATACATACCTGCGGCGTGTTCCTAAACTCTCACTCTGCTCTTATTTAGCAAGCTAATAAAACATCTGTCAGCTGAGCCCTATCACAAAGCATCTATTTCATACTGGGGATTTTGTGCGAGTGCCACTGAGTATTGTGACACGTGCAGAGATGGTGTAATATCAGTGAGCTTCCACTTCTGCGGTATGTTTCTCATTTTGGCTAAACACTTGTGGTCAAGAGAACACCAAGCTTTGAAACTCCCGATGTGTGTTTGACCTGAGTGAACATGATCACTGTCACTGATAAGCACCGTGTATCACAAGGAAAGTTGACTTTAGAATTTCCACACTTCCACTTCAATGCCCTTGTTTGTATTATTGCTGACTTTTGTTGTTGTATGCTATAGTGATAAAGGATAAATATCACAGTCCAACAGCAAAAACATGCAAGACGCTGCACCGACCTGTCTCCTTGGGGTAGCACAGGGCGGGGCCCTTGGCCTCTGGGACGCTCCATTCGAGGGGAGAGCGGGGGCCGACCAGGTATTCTTCTATCACGGCCTGCAAAACAATTCAACAAGTCAATGAGGTTGTTAGGAATGAGTGGCTTGAGAGGAATGAGACCAAGAACTGGTTAAAAGCCATATTACTGTGGCTTCTCTTTAGAGAGATGTTACAGTTTGCATGAAATGGACTTCTACTTTGAGTGAGGTAAATTAGGATGCAGCTTTGTAACTTTGTAACTAATTAATATTCACAAAACACTGTACTTCAAAATCAGACCTGGAATAAAAAGTAGTTTAACCACAACAATGGTTTTGTTCAGTTCTGAAAGCAGCCGTGGTTAGCTGTAGTGCTCAGAGTCAACCATACAGTAAATGTGTGAACACTGAAATCAAACCCAGGAGCTAAAAGAGGCAAAATGAAGTTACCAGTATTTGATTCAAAGACATTCATTAATTCAGGTTTAAAAAATTAAACTCAGTGACGCTTTTCTTCAGCTTGGTTAATATAAAAAAAAACCTTAATTTAGACATGGGCTGTGCATGTGCATGTGCATGCGTTTCTCACCTCTGTCTGGAGACATGGCCATTCTCTTGCTGAGGGGGGAGCCTGGTCTGTCCTTGTCTGAGGGCAGATACCGCTTCCTGCTGCCCTTATCTCCCTGCTGCCAGAAAACAACCCAAAATATAGGGTCAATAACCAAGGAAATTTGAGGAATTTAATCAAAGAACTTAGGTCAGTACCTGACTGACTCCATATTGGAGTGGGGGAAAACATTGCCCAGATGATTACAGGTTCAAGTAAGGTGATGGCAGATTTACCCAGTGCTTTTCAGAGAAAGTACTTTTGCACATTGTTTTCTGCAAACATGGAACTACATTTTATATGTAGAAGGAAATGTGTTGGTGGTGGGGAAACCCTACTTCATATTAGATTAAAGACACAAATAGGAAAGTTTGACATTTTGGATACATATAAAGACATTTGCTTGTTTGCCTCGAGAGATGAGAAAATCAATCTTTTTCATGAATTTACGCTAAATACTGTTCTAGACAAGGATGGATAATTAAAGCAAACAGGATGCACCTGACCACAGACTGGAGTGTCACAACAAAGAAATTTCAGCTTCTGAAATGTAATAATTGGGCAATACAATCTGAAAAAAGAGCATTTTCACCTTGTCATTATGAGTATAGATTGATGGGCTGGGTGATTTTTCCATCTAAAATTAAATCTACAACAATTTAAAATATTTCAAAATGCACCTGCAGTGTTTTGCATTTTGTGACTTTGCCGAATAAAATAGTTTTCCAGTCATATATTTCATCACTGAAGATTTCTTTAAAATATCATCTCGTCTCATTCTTGTGAACCCAATATCATTTATTGTCTTGCCTCGTGAGCCAAGTGTATCATCACACCCCTAGGAGTGGAGCTTCCATGACTGGTCATGTCAGAAGGTGCTTCCCATAGTGAGATACTGAGCAAGGTTTGAAAGAGAACAGACACCAGCAGGATATGAGGCACATCAAAACATGTTTTCCATACGAGTGCACACTTGCCAGCATCAACACTGAACCATGATTCTGGGTTAAGAAATTGAGCTGCCCTCTTCCTGAGCACAAGCATGCATTAGCACTAGGGATATCAATAATTATTAAATGGTGTTAATTTGATTATTGGTAGTGTCTCTTAGTATGTAACAGGATGGAGCTGGATGTGTTTGCCGTCTACCTGTTAGGGCTGCACAAATTATCATCCAAGGAAAGAAATAACTGGCAGGTGCTCTGCTCTGTGCTCACTCTGGCTGTCATGTTGATGAACTCTGCCGCAGAAACCTTTGACAGAGGTGTTACCTGGTGCTTTAGCGAGTTATCTAAGACTATCACTAGAACTAAACTGACATTTTCAACAGAAGCACTGAGTAGCTTATGGTTAACACGGCTGAGAGCTGTGCATCAGACAGCAGAGAACACCACAGTAGCAGCGCCAACGTCTGCGACAAGCAGGACTACATGTGCTTCGAACACAATAATCAACACAAACATGAGGAAGTGTATAAGCAACACCACCTTGCTTTGAGTATGGGTGCTTTTTAAAATTTTATTTAACCTTTGTTTAAACAAGGTAATTAAAAGTCCCCACTGAGGTTTACAACCTCTTACAAGGAAGCTCTGGTGGCAGTACATGTTAAAAGATTGCCTGACCCCTGGGGCATCTATCTCAGCTGAGCTGGTGTTCCCAGCAGTTCCCAGTCCCTCACATTATGCAGAGGTATGCAATTAGTTTATATAAAACCAGTAAAACTGGCCTAGTTGTTAAAATTTGTCCAGCATGTCTAGTCTGATCTAAGGTATGCTCTACAAATGAAGCCTGCATGTTTTGTAGCAATCTGAAACTCAACTAGGGGCACTACTAGTTCTCTTTTACTAATTTACTCAGATATTTCAGCAAACATAGCTGACATCAGTAGTTAAGTGGTTTTATTATAGGAAACGAACACTGTATTTCATAAACTTTTGATTAATTACTGATTGATAACGTGGCCAACTGCCAGTTAAGAAGATTGCTTGAAACTTGCATCCCCACCAGCATTTTGAACAACTTGCATTTTATTACATTCACCCGACTGGCCATCACATCTTGGCTATCATACTTTTACCACCTCTGTCTGTACATTGTCCATCTATATTTCCCCACTCTTAAATGTTCTTGCATTTGATATTCCAGATAGTGTTAAAGGGTTAGCTCTTGTTTTGAACTGAAGTTTATCTCAAATATTTGACACCCTTGGCACATAAAACCAAAGGCATCTGCAAAGCTTGATACTACTAGTGATTTGGGTGAACAGACCCTTTAGAAGTAGTAAAAAGAGCAATAGTAACCTTGTTGAGGAGGGTGAGTTTAATGTCTTTGTGGGACCCTGAACCTCCGTAGCTTCCAGGGGGCCCCATGTTGCCAGGAGGAGGATGCACAGGGTGGCCACCCCTGCTAACAGGTCCAGTTCTGGGCACTGGATTGCCTGCTCTAGGTGGGGGACCAGACGGCTCAAGCTTCCTTCGATCTTCCCGGAAGGGTTCCTCTTTCTTTGATGGCCTCTCTGTGGTAAGGACAGAAAAACACTGGAGCTGATAACCATCCATTGCTGATGATGAGCTCTATATTTCCCTTTGACAGAACAATCAATAAAATATTCCAGAATTTCATTTACATCCAGACAGAACCTAGGCATTGTAAAGTACATTTTCCCCAATTCTCTAAATACTCTTTTATTTGTAACAAAAATAAATTAACTAATATGGAAATATCTGTCTTAACTTCAGTTTTTATTAAAGCCAATGAAAACCAAATATTTAATTTTGAAGATAAAGTGTAAAATCTCAGTTTTTATTTCTGCTGCAACAGTTGTTTACATTTACATTCACTAACTAGCTCTTATGTTTTTGTCTTTTGATTAAGGTACCATCAATGAAACTCAAACTTTCTTCACAAATGTTTAATATTAAATGTCTTCTAGTACAACAGTAAATAATCAGCCATTAGGTACATCGAAATCCACCCCATTAATATTTGTTTATTATTTGATGTTTGAATGGTGTCTTCTTAAGAATTTTATAATTTGTATAGTGATGCCTATTATCCTGCCTTATGATTCTTGTGTGTCTGCTGCATGGGAACATTGCTGTACAAACTAACCCCTGTTCTTGTCCCTTCCATGTGGAGGCCGGTCCTGTGCAACCCCTCGGTGCTTGCGGGGGTGATTTGGTGTGGGCGAGCGGGAGCTGGCAGAGGACACCGGACTGGCCAGGTCAGCATACATGTCATCTGAGTCCGCACTACGCACCGAGCTGCTGCTGGATGACGCCGATGACACCGATGACACGCTGCTCACACTTAGCGATCTGTAGCAAGAGTTGTCAGGTCACCCAGGTGTCAAAATTAAATGTGTCCATGAAACTACTGTACAGTACACACACCCCATGAATGATTTGTATCATTGACACAGAGGCGTCAATTTGTGAA
>NW_018128212.1:573173-579729 GCF_001952655.1 Monopterus albus
ATTCTTTAGTATATTACTTGTGTGATGTATTAATGCTAACACTGTTATAATCTTTTTTTAGTATAATATGTGTGTGGGCAGAAGTGAATCATTCACTGATTGCAAACCAATGATTGTAAGATGATGTCATTGGGTAGGACTGGATAAGTCTGACTTCTTCCTACTCCATTCAAGCATGTACTAGGTATAAGCAAATTGATATTGGATTATGTGTAAAATTATGTGTGTTGTCATATCAACTGTTTTACAAGCTTGAAAGAATAAATCAAATCAAATCAAATCATACCTGGATTTTCTGGAAGGTTTCCCAACAGACACAGCACATGAAAGAAAGAGAAGAATTCAAAATTAATCGATATTATCTTGACATGCCATTAATTTTTGGAAGTCTGGCTAACACTCACACTGACTGAAAATGAATGCAAGAGATGAATGAGGTGCAGTTCTGACAGTACCAAAGCCATAAAAGCAGCCTTTTGTAATCATCATCAAAGCTAAGGTCGCCAGATGATTCATAGGGTTAAACAAAATAAACCCTTCTAATGCCATGCGATATGACATGACGCAAATGTTACTGTTTAAAAAAGTGAAAATGTGAACAGCTCAGATTATTATCATATGCATATGTGTTTACTTAAATCACATTATGTGTCACCATGCTTTATGTTCGATCATCTTAGCAGTGAGCTGGAAATAAGCCGTATTTATCAAAGCGTGCATATAGCAAGTCTGTATATTAGAGCTCCCCATATGCAGTAATCTCATCTTAATCAGTTCAAATCAAAGTTAAGCTTGTGCATAATTGTATGCAATAATCAATTCTAAATCCCACCAGTTCTGCATACAATTCCTTATTAGCAAATATGGTCTAATGCATAAATGTAAGCAATATAGTTTTTGGCAAACTGCAGTTCTGATGGCAAAGAAGATGTTCACAGGGGTGAATACCTGGATTTTCTGGACAGAGAGCGTGAACATGAAAGGGAGTTGGAGGAGGATCTAGATCTGGAGCTAGAACCGGTATAACTGCTACCACTTCCGCTAACACTCCCACTCACAGTCCGCCTGGAAGAGCACATGGAGTCAGAAAGAAATGAGAACACAGCAGGTAAGTTTATTGTCAAATTAAATCCAAAGTGGAGTCTCCAGCTCCTTGGTCAGCAATTACCACACCCAACCACATTAAATAAAACAAACACACACACACACACACACACACTATAGTAACTGATAATAAATCTGACTGCAATAATAAATTATAAGGTTTACAGACCATTACAGGGTCCATTTTCTATAACTTTAATGCCTACCACCCTCGTCAATGCCAATTCTTCTAAAGCCTTCACCAGCTGCTTCTTTTACCCTGTGGGCAATGAAAAAGTCAAGGAGGGTGTAAGAGATCTATGTTCAAGCCTACTTTTCAGGAGTGGTAGGGATGTTTTAATTATTAGAATCGTAGTTTCAGAGTCCAAAACCTACAGTACATCTGACAAACAGCCAAACACATTATTTTTCTTTACAGAAGCTGTATGACACTGTGGCATCCCCCTAGACGCTTCAGTTTAGGGGATAATCATACTCTACGTTTTGGTGCCTTGAGGGATGTAAACAGGAAGTACAATATTGGCATGGGGCCTGTTATCTACAGCTTAAGTTAGGTTTTACCGTCATTAATTTGTTAACATTTTGTCAAATTGGGACTGTTAAAAGTAGTGCAAATTAGCTATTAGCAGTTCCAGTTTGAGCCCTATGCAACAATGGAGATGAGAAGCAAAATGTAGCAGTAAGTCTCTTGTATTCTTTTAGATGCAGTGCCAATTAGAAAATGACTGAATGATCATAAAAGATAAATGTTTTTGTGAGTACAGGAAAAACTCAAGTTCTCAAAATTGTATCTCAGTTTGGGTATTTTACCCTGTTACATTACTGTCACCTACAATTTGGCTTATTGTGTAGTTAAAGCTACACTGGATAGACCCATTTAACTTGTCACAACAAGAAAAGCACAGTAAGTCATAAGTGAGCAAGCATACACAAAGCCAGGATCCTGAAACAGCTAAATGGAAGCCATGGTTTTATTTTTATTATTGTTCAAACATTTTGAGAATGCTACACCAACACAGTGAGATAGCAGGTATCACTAAATTCTATCCGGCCATCTGTCAGGTGGAGGGAAGTAGTTTTAAAGCAGGTGTTGTAACTGGTTTTCCTAGATAGTAACCCAGCCAGCCCACACTCGCACCCACACACAGTCTGTCACACCCTTACTGTTCTTCCCTGCCCTTTAAATGTTCTTCCTCTCTGTCAAACACACACACACAGTGTACAAAACTCACAAATAAACAGGTCTCTCCGAGTCATCCACCCACACACAACCTTTATAGTCTTCCCCAAATTGCACAGCTGTGGGATACACTTGCTGTATCACTTGTGTCACACAAACTCAGACACAAATATACAAATGTAAATGTGTTAGGAAACTGTTCTGGTTATTTGAAATGCACCTGTTTAACTGTGCCATCTACTGTGGACATTCTTCCTTGCAAATATGACCCTGGTAAACAAACATGTAGGCAGACCAACATTCTCCCACTTTTAACTATAGCAAGCAATACACACACAGTTCTCTGAGAGGACCAGGATGTGCTGACAGGAATGACCGGCAAAGATAGCCAGGTTGTTCATTTGAAACATGAAACAAGAAAATTTAAATTATATGACAGCATTTGTGACAAAGTTAAGGTTAGTGAGCCTAACCCTAGTCATACAAACAGACAATTCAGCTGTCAACAGCAAAGATCAGTGCCAGCTAAAATGAAAAAGCCACTACCTGAATGTTTTGTATACTGGATGAGTCAAAACTTGAGTCACTCACACCAGTGAGCCCAAATAATCTGTCACATTCACATATTATAGTCAATAAAACTTGTAAAACAGACAAGAGCTGGCAGAAAGCAAATGAAATGTTTACTCATGCATTAACATGACTGTCAACACAGGGTAAAATTGATGTTAAAGTGGATGGCTTTCACTGAAAGGCAACAAGTTTGCACCACTGTTATCTGAATTAAAGGGCCCATGGCACTTTTCCTTGTTTTCTGACTTACCTACAATATTACGACAGTGAATTATCATCTTAGACATGACCTAAAGCTCAAAAAAGAGGTGTACGTATGTTCTAGTATTTCTAGGAAGCAGCAGCTCGGTTTATACACCTCTAGTAAACTCTCACACGAGACATTTTTTTAACAAAATTAAGTATTACGTGATAGTTTAAGGATTTCCTTGACAATAAGCTTAAGAAACACGTGTCTTATTTCTGCAACGTTAGAGAGAGTTGTTGTAAGGCTGGAGAAGTTACTATGTCTGCATTATGCCAGTTAAAATATGGGGTTTCTCAATTACCGCTTTGTTTAGAGTGTTACACATCTCTTTTCATTGGTACATATACCGTTGTTACGGGTCGTCATGCACTTTCATATTCTGTCTCCAACATGTCAGGTAGGATTTGAGGTATTGTCATTGTTGAAAACATAACTTATTTATCTCTGTTTTTTGTTTCCCTGTCGAGATGCGTTACCCCTGTTCAAAACTCGGTGTCATGTAGTTGTGTGAAATTAGATTTCGAGAACACTGGCAACAAGAGTTGTGGGCATTCGCGAACTATCCTCCCGTTTTTAGAATGAGGCTCTCAGGTTTTTTTCATTCTGAAATAATTAGACTATTTTGAGTTATGATGGGTGCAAAGCTAATCTAGATGTACACAAGATTAAAAACATTAAATGATTGGAAATGAGCATGCTAGGGCACTTTAAGCGTTAAGTTCCTTAACAAGTGCTGCATAAATAAACATATAACAATAATAATAATTTCTAATCAGATTTGATAAAGGATTCAAACAGACTGATTCTGTAAGTGGATCTGGAATCAGATTCAGATTTGATAAAATGCTATCAAACTCCATCTCTAGTAGCATATAATGTAAAATGAAATGTACTGATGTATTTCTTCTAATTTTAACAGCCTGTCCAACTGCATCAAAATGAACTGAAAGCTTTAGAATAAGACGCCTACCGTCGGGGAGGATGCTGCTGTCGTTCTTTCCGCCTGCCTTCCCTTGGGTTGGGAGGTCTTCCAGGTTCCCGTTGTGGCAGGGGGGGCCCCGCCGCCTGCCCCGCCACCTGTGCCTCCAGCCTCCCGAGGATTGGTGGGAGGTTTACCTCCTTCTATCATGGGTTTGGAAGGCCTGCCCTGTAGTCCCCCAGGTAGAGGAGGACTGGGAGCTTTCTTAATGAGAGGCTTGTCCCTGCGAGGAGGGGGCATGGCACCCGGCTTCAGCAGCATGCTTAGGGAGGGAAAGGCACTTTTTGTTTTGTCAAGCATGCAGACAGTGATGTGCTAGCAACTAGTATGGCAACATAGCACACGGTACGTTATAAACATGCATGATGCAATAAGATGCTGGAGTAAGCCAAACTGCTTATTTATGACAATTTATGAATTAGACCACATTTATTACCACACAAAAAAAGGAATGTTAAATGGACATAAATGCTTAAGATTTACCCTTTAGCTAACACAGGAAGAAGATCTGGTTTATTCTTAGCATTCCTCAGTGACGCTGGACTTGGTGAGGGAGATGTGGAGAATGATCGAGACCTATAAATCAAAAGTATTCATTATATTGTCAATATGCAGCTTAATTGCAACACTGGGACTCTATTTCGCTGCCAGTGCAATATCTACATCACTTCATTCACATTCAGTTGCAGTGTGATTTTCCTTGGGTGCATGTTACTTTTTTTGTGCATTGGTGTGTTTAGCATTTCCTGCCATGAACGAATGGAATCATGCTGAGGTGTGAGGAGAGGCACAGTTTTGGCGGTGAGTATTCAAAATAGGCAGCGCAGCGCAATTTTGGTGTTCATTTTGAATAGTGATAACACCTGCTCAGACCGCCTCTTATCAAATCAGCAGGTCTATCCTGACAAGCACATAGGCTGGGAAGCACAAGATCAGGTAACCAAATGAATTTTAACAGCCACACCAACTTGAAATTAACCCTTAAATCTACAACTGATGTGCTGAAATTCATTATCTGAATAATTTATGAAATATGTGCAATTATTCAGAAAAAGTATAGGATAAACTCGTCCTCAGTCTGTGGCTATAGGTATATGGTCAAACAGTGCTGACGCTTCAGGACGTGTTTCATATAACATTCTAGGAGCATTTGCTTTTGGAATGCTGCACCCCCACTGCAGGACCACTGCATCCTGTCAATATGGATTGACGAGCAATCATCCACCAATGCTATGTAGGACTTATAGCACTGTTCATGCTGAAGCCAACAGACTGCAGGAGCTGCTGCCATAAAACAGAGAATGACTCTATGGAGACTCCAAGGAGTCAGTGGTAGAGAAAAAACAATTAGGTGACGATTTGTGAGGACAGGGATTTTCCACGTTCAGAGGCAGCACAAACAAGTTGTGAACATAACATTAAATCATGACTTTTTAAGTGAATATAGCAAATGTTAGCAATGTGCTGCTTTTCTACACATCCAGCAGGTACTGAGCAACACTGGGATTCATTTGGTGTCATGTTTCAGGCCACTTGGCAAAGTTTAGTCTGACATTCACTCTGTTTAGCCCAGTTTTCATTCTGTGCAAATTCATGACAGATATACTGTATCTGGCTCCTTAACTTCTAGGCATTCCAATATATTCACTGCGGGTTTTAGACCTTTTGTCTGTCTTTTTTGTGAAAACAACTGCCTCGTGTCTGAACACAAGAGCAGTAACTTCAAACTGGCCGAACAGTTAAACACTGAGTTTTCACATTGTCATTTGATCTATTCTTATAAAAACATCAATTATAGTGACTTTAAGTAAATCTGCAGATTTTCCATCTTCTATTACCAACCCTACTTTATTAGCCTCTCAAAATTCATCCGGCTGATGCAGTTTTTGGGCTTTGTTGTTAAAACTCCAAATTCCCAAGTAGCATTTACACAGTGACACTGTTGGTGGAGCTTTTTGTTTTCATGAACATTATTTATACTCTGTGTCCACTTTATTAGGTACACCTGTTCAATTGCTCATTAATGCAAATATCTCATCAGCCAATCGGTAGCAACTCAGTGCATTTAGGCATGTGGACAAGGTCAAGACAATCTGCTGAAGTTCAAACCGAGCATCAGGATGGGGGAGAAAGGTGATTTAAGTGACTGTGAACATGGCATGGTTGTTGGTGTCAGGCATGCTGGACTGAATATTTCACAAACTGCCGCATTCTGAACCATTTGGAGACAAGCAAGTGACGACTGGCTGACTCCAACATACAGTGCGTTACAGTAATCCAAACGTGATGTAATAAATGCATGGATTACTGTCTCAAAATGCTGGCGTGCAAGAAAAGGCTTTACCTTCCCTATCTGCCTAAGGTGGAAAAAACTAGACTTCACAACCGCATTAATTTGGTGGTCAAATTTCAGACCAGAATCCATTTTTACACCCAAATTCAAAATTGTCTGTTTCTCATACCGCACCAGGTG
>NW_018128213.1:0-3015 GCF_001952655.1 Monopterus albus
CGTTACATTTCAGACCCTGTGAAAAAAGATGACCACGCAGGTGTACAAATTATGAGGACCAGGCGGGCACAGGGATTTCAGGATTTAGCGGGTCGAGTATGCAATATGGCAAGGGGATTGGAGCAATATTCTCCAAACTATTTCGTTTTGTAATGCCTCTGATGAAAACGGGGTTCAGTCTGGCAAAGCCTCATTTAGCATCCGCTGCTAAAAATATAGCCTCGGACGTGGTGAGCAAGGCCGTGACTAGGCTGGCTTCCAACCAAGGGCCTCACTCCTCTGATCAGGAAGGGTCAGGTTTTGGAGTTCTGGGGAAAAGAGCAAGGGGACGCCCACCAGGCCAGCGTTTACCACCCCTTAAAAGAAGACGCAAACAGCCTAAAAACAAAAAGAAGAAAGCAAGGCGCCTGTGAGAAGGAGACATAAATTGCAGAGCTCCTCTGCATTAAAGAGCGCTGATATATTTTAAAACAAACATGTCTCTCCTACACTATAAATTGGGTGAATGCGTTTTATCCGAGCTGGATTTATTTTCCTGTCCTCTGTCACAACTGAGTGTGGAAGACAGGCAATATGTAGAAATGTCTCCTATAGCAGCGATAACAGAGAGAGCGCCATTAGAATTTTACGTTGCTGCAGAGGGTGAAAAATATTTGGATTTATATGATTCGCTCCTTTTTTACGACTCAAAATAACCAACGCGGATGGAACGGATTTGGCCGACGACGCGCCTGTTGGGCTTATCAGTTATCATTTTTAGTCAATGTGATGTGACCTTGGGGGATAGAGTTTTTTCACAGGCGAACGCCACTCATGGATACAGAGCAATGTTTGAAACTCTGCTCAACTATTCCCCGGACACTTTAAAAAGTCAATTTTGCTCAGGCCTCTTCTACCAAGACACATCAGGAGTAATGGACTCAGTGGTTATTAACAATGGACCTAACAAGGGCCTTGTGGAGAGAGCAAAATTCAGTGCTGCGTCCAGAGAATTCCACCTGATAGGACCTCTGCACGCTGATATTTTTTTCACTGAGAGACTGATGTTAAATTCTGTTGATGTGAAAATCAAACTGTCAAGAGCCAGCGATTCTTTCTGTCTTATGCATCCTGCTAACGCAAATTACCGCCTGCATATTTTGGGAGCCTCGCTGTTTGTTAAAAAAGTGACTGTGTCACCGGCTGTGCGCATAGGTCACTCTTCAGCTCTGACCAGAAGCAATGCTCTGTACCCGATTTCAAAACATTCTCCATCCCGGCCAATTCCAGGATATGTACACAAGAAAATCTTTTTCTAGGCACTCTGCCTCAATATGTGGCCATTGCTATGGTAAACCATGAGGCCTTTACGGGGAAGAGTGATCTAAGTCCTTTCAACTTTATACACGCGGATCTTGAGTTCCTGGCACTATGCCAAGATGGCAGACAGATCCCAGCAAAACCCTTCCAGTCTCAGTTTGAAAACAACCTGGCCGTGAGAGAGTATTATAACTTGATTACAAACACATCACGCCATCTGAAAGACTATCCCATGTGCTTCAATATAAAAGATTTCCAACAGGGCTACACGCTGTTTGCTTTCAACTTGGCCCCGCGCCAGGGCACCGGTGCTCTAGCCCCTGTGAAAACTGGCACTCTGCGGCTTGAGATGAGATTCAGGGCGCCCCTCCCCCACACAGTCACACTGATAGTCTACGCCAGCTTCGATTCGATTTTAGAGATCGACTCTAAAAGAAATATACTAACGGATTATTAAGAAGGAGAACGACAATGAACGGACTTGCTCATTTTATCCCGGTTATTGGGAGATGTTTTCCAGGGCGTATTGGCATTGGATGAATTGTCTCAACATACTTTCACAAGACCAGCATATCTGATAGTGAATACACATCCTAGACACATGCCCGGCGAACACTGACTGGCTATGCTTGGAGAAGAACGGACATGCTACATTCTTTGGCTCTTTTGGCTTTGAGCCAGATTTTGTTTATTACCCTGAACCAATTTTACATTTTCTTCATAGAGGGAGCAGGATGATTTTGTACAACACAAAGCAGCTGCAGCATCCTTTATTCCCGGTGTGCGGACAACACTGTGTGTGCGGACAACACTGTGTGTTTTACCTGTTCCATAGAGCTAAGGGGCTATCCTATCAACAAGTGCTGAAGCTGTATGGAGATAATGTATCCAGAAATGATCTTATGGCAGCAGATTTTGTAAAAGCCTGTGAAAACTGCATAAACTCTCGCTGTTCCTCCCCCCTCATCCATACATGTGTGTGTTCTTCACGCTCGTTTTCATTATGTCATAAGCTTATACAAGAATGAAAAATGTTTTGTTTTAATATTATTTTATTCATTATGTTGTTTTGAATCTTTTGTTTTAATATTATTGTATTCATTATGCTGTTTTGAACCTTTTGTTATTCACTAGAACTTTTGAAACTGAAACATTAACCCAACGTGGGGATAACGATACAAAACGCTTCTTTTTTTTCTTATTATTGAAATAGTAGTCATTATCTTGATCCCTCGGGGGTGACTTTCTCAACGCACTCCACACGGTCGGGCTTCCAGGTGACGCATCTGGGTCTCCGCCATTTTTGTAGTTTTGCATCTGATCTCTGGCTTTCTTATTTGGCACGTTAGAGAGCGGTATATTTATTTGTGATAAGGTATGGAGAAAATAATCCCAGCCCGCGGGGGTGTTGTGAGAGCTCTTACGGGTGAAACTTAAATGCTTAATCAGTTCTATTACGTGTGAACCGCGCACCGCTTCCCCTTTGTAAATAAATTCTCCATTATCGCTCCATTTCACCGGTCCTCGAGACTCAGCCATCTTCTGTAGAATGTACTTGGCTTTCTTTTGAAAACGAGGGTTAACATTCGTCAGAACATCTTGAATCATTTTATCCTGGCTCCACGGGGCGGAGAGAGCAGGATCTGCAGCTGCAGTTGCAGCTGCAGGCATGAGGGGCTCTGTCACGTCTCTAGGCATAGTCAGGGTAATTTCACG
>NW_018128213.1:4776-6077 GCF_001952655.1 Monopterus albus
CAGCCCAGGAATTCAAAAGCTTTCTTTTCACCGTTTAGCTCACAGTAGCCGTCCACCCTGAGGAGGCCGAAGCCCATCTCACCGCCGTTGAGCACGTGATGAATGAATATCCCCTGGTCAGACATTAACCACTCCAGCCACTGAATGCTGGCGTTGGAAAATTGTTTGAAACGATATTTGTAGTCGTATGGGCAAGGAATTGCCAGCGTTTTTTCCTGGAGAAAGAGCGTCTTGAACACATACATGCAGGCTGAGGCTATGGTGGACCGTCTGAATGGATCCAGATCCGTTTCTGTTATGAAATTTTCTCTGAAAATCAGACAAGCTTTCATTAAAATCATGGCGTCATTTTTACAGTAACGCACTGCCTCCTCTGCAAAATCAAACGTGTTGTGGTGCACGGTGGAGTACCAACTCATAAAATCATGTCTTTTATTATGTCTTTTATTAAAAGAAGGATGCAGAGTCGATAAACCTTAGTTGAAAGTTGGGGTTTGTGAATAATATCAATTTTGAACCCTGAAGAACCAATTCTGGTTTAATCCCCAAAGACAGCATAGCATTGACTAAAATATGGCCATCGAAACCACGGGAATTATGGGCCAGAAACACCGCTTTACGGTACCAAGGCTTTCTGAAATGCATCAGGAATTGCACTGCGCAATCTGGCCCGAAATGCCCCCACTCTACACCGCTTGCGGTTATTGCGCACACATAAAATGGCACGTGTGTACCATTCTGATCAGGGTATGTTTCAAAGTCGTAGAATATCAATTTTTTATCAGGAATATGATCTTCTTTTTCAGGCATGGCAAGGCTCTGTATGTAACACTTGTGATCATCATCATTATCATAAATTACCTCGCCACAGGTGTAGCAGGTGGACTCCGGGCATTTGTGGGGTTTCACGTTTCTAGCCAGAGGGATGTAATACAATCTCGAGCATTTTAAGCATTTTTTTATGGATTTGGCACAGGCTGGCATGTGTTTCAGCTTGTGGGTGCCACATTAACTCCCTGTGTTTCATCAAACAGTAAGATGATGCGCATTGCCTGTTACACCTGTCACACACCACTGTGTCTGATAAGGATCTCTGTGTGGCTGGGCACTCGGCGGTAAAACAAACATTACAATGACCAGAGCATCTATGTGTCAAATGACTGTCAAAACCTTAATGACAGTACTGACAAAAAAACTTGGAACCGATGAACGCTCTAGGATTTTTCACACCGTAATAATGGTTGTCAAATAGGAACATGTATAACGTGCTGTCATTTGGAGGGGCAGAGGTTTGAAATACA
>NW_018128213.1:7085-13793 GCF_001952655.1 Monopterus albus
GCGCTCAATTAACTGAGAGAATACGGTCAGTTTTCAAAATAAAAGATCATTCATACTCAGATAATAAATAAAACAAAAATAATTAATTATTTCTTGTACGGCCCGGTACCAATTGATCCACGGACCGGTACCGGTCCGCGGCCCGGGGGTTGGGGACCACTGATCTAACACATCAAAATGAGTTAAGTTTACATTCCAGGCTGACATCCTTTAACACAGAGAAATTACTTCTTAATCACACCGTCTCAGTTGTAACAAGCCAGAATGTCACTTATCACTTGATATGATTCACACATTAACCTTGCGAGATACTGAAGCATGACATTGGAGTGGCATCGGGCATCAGCCACGAACCGCATGCTGTCTCCTGCCGCTGAGCACCCGCATCTGCGCCTTGATTTAGGTCTCCTCTGACGACTACGTGAATCTGAAGCAAGGAGGATTACCAGCTAGGTGCTGTTGAATACATTACATTAAAAAAATAATAATAATAAAGGTTGAGTGAAATAGAGGCATTACCGTATGAATGGGACGAAGAGGAGGAAGATGATGAAGAAAGACGTGGGAGTTTTCCCTGCTGGGGGATTTCTTGCTTTGGCTGAGGGAGCGCTTGCTGGGGGTGCTGCTGTTCCAGGGCTCGCTGCGGCTCAGCTGTGTCTTGATTCTGCTGCTGCTGATCCTGTTTGTCTACCGAATTGTATACGAGGAGGCTGGAGCCTTGAGAGCATTGAAGCAGAACGCTGTCTGGAACTGAGTTGAAAAACATTATTATTACACGAGGTGAGAACTGTTATTATTACATATAGTCAGAGAAGCTCGACCGCAGCCAAAACTTACTTTCCAATGCGTCCTCTGTTAAGGGTCGCTGCTCCTGATCAGTGTGATGGGCACTTTCTTTTTTTTTAGAGAACAGAAAACTTAGTATTTTATTTTTCGCATCAGGTGTATATATATTTTAAACATTCTTTTAAACTCACCGGTCACCTCGTGGTTCTGGCTCTCCAAAGATTGCTCCTGGCATAAAGCTTCTTCATTCGCCCTCAAATAGCTGTCTAGCCAGGGGAGTAAAAACTTTTTTTTTTCCAAAATATATTTAATATATACACACAGTGAATTGTTAAAACGTAGCAGAATACTTACTGAGCGGCTCTCCAGGGCTCATGTCATTACTACCGTGATAAGCTGACTCTGATGTGAATGAAATGATCTCGGTTAACATACAAGCTTTCGTAAAACATAAAAATAAAATTGCAACACTCTTTTCACGGAGTACCTGGATTCATCTCGATGTGTGTGAAGAGCTGAACTGACTATGTGTAAGACTTGTGTCTGAGTATTTTACCCCCGTCAGGAAAAACAGTTTTCTGCCTAATGACAAAACCATATGGTGTTAGTCTGTTTTTTAACAGAATTACCCCCAATAAATACCTAAGGAGCAAAGGTCTCCTTTTTGAAACTCAATATCTGCCCCAGTATTGACTGTTTGACACTTTAACTCAAAGAGGGGGCATCTTCTGATTTTTTAAAAGCTAAATATCTGTTCAACCCAGTAATACTACAAAAATAGCTGTTTCACACAGCCTTAACTGAAGGACATCTGTTTTAGTTGTGTTTAGCATTTGTTTTATTCACTATATAACATTACAAACCCCAAATAATAAAAATAGCTGTTCAACTCCTGCTCTTTCATATTTTATATACAAAAACCCCTAATACTAGAAAATAGCTGCTTCACACCTTAACTCAAAGAGGGGAGATCTTCTCTTTTTTTAAGCTAAATATCTGCTCAACTCCTGCTCTCTCCTTATTTAATATACAAAACCCCTAATACAAAAAATAGCTCTTTCACACACCTTTAACTCAAGGATAAGAGGGTGAGGGAGGGAGGGGGCAGGACAACGCTTCTGATTGGTTAACCTTTCACCTAGAACTGGTAAATTGAGTTTGATGAAAACCGGGTTATATAGTCTCTGGTGACAGTTATATGGCGTCTGTGCTAATCAGCTGGGGTTGGAAACATCTGTGCCCTACACCTGGGATGCCTTTGTTGGTAATAACAACAGTGGAGAGAGAGGGTGCAGGGAGAGGAGAGAGAAGCGACACGGAGCATACCTGACGGACCCAGGTACCGTGGTGCTATTTTGTGGGAGACAGCTTTCAGGGTTATGTGTGCCGAGGACAGCCAGACCTGTTGTCCGGTTTCGTACCTGGGTGCTGCCTGACGCCGTCAGTCCGCCAGGTGGTTCTGTTCAGAAGTGCGTTGAAGGGCTGTCTTGGTCTCAATCCAGGGTAGGTAACAGCTCCAAGAGCAGGGTCTGTGGCTGGTAACACAGCGCAGGGCATTTTCAAGTTCCTGATTTAGCCTCTCCACTTGTCCATTGGTTTGGAGATGGCATCCAGACGAGAGATGAGGTTGAGCTCTGATGGCCTTGCAGAAAGCGGCCCACACCTGGGAAATGAACTGGGGTCCACGGTCCGACACTATGTCGGAGGCGAGTCCGTGTAGCCGGAAGACATGTCGGACCAGCTCGTCAGCCGTTTCTGTTGCCGAGGGGAATTGTGGCAGGGTGACGAAGTGGGCGGCTTTAGAGAAGCGATCGATGGTAGACAGGATCACTGAGTTACCGCTTAATAAAGCAAGTGGAATTCACTAAGACTAACATCAATTCAAAGCAAAAGTATCAGCCCTCCAATACTTCTGCACTAGTTTCAGTACGTCTCTAAAGTGCTAGTAGAACCAGTAACTTGCAGTATTCTCCTTGCCTAAAAGTGATTACAGCTGATACATTATTACTGAAAGAGTTTTCTGCCCAATGACATAGAAAATTTAGTATCATATATTAAGGATAAAATGTTCTTTAATTGCATTCTTGCAAATACAAAGTGTGCAACTGTGCCCATGAGGGAACGTGTAAATGTGTTGAATAAAAGCTGAAGATCTGTGAGGCTGCGTCCACAGATCGGGAGGGGAACTGAAACTCCCTGTTCCAAGACTGTGCTGGAAACTGGGTGAGGGGTGATAAGGATCATTTAAAATACAAAACATTGTTAATACTGTTGCTGCCATCTTGCTTTATTGCAACCACTTTCTGCACAACAGCGACCAGAAGTGGAGCAACAGCATCAGCCTGTCAATCAAAGCTGTCAAATAAACCTCTTTTTATCATCAAATAACTTATTAAAAACAAACTTACAAGATAAATGACCACTTAGCTACCAAAAACAGACGTGACCTTTCTAATTTGGAATTTGAGTAAAATTTGGCTCATGTCCCATCCACTAACATGGAGGAGGCAGGATTTATGACCTATACTGAAACCAGCCACCAGTCATGAGTCACAGTGGCTTCACTTCTGGGAGCTGTCATGGCGTCTGCTTGTTCTACAGTCCATGATCTGAATTGTTAATTCATCATTCTCTTTGCTATGTACTTAAGCCATTTACCCACTGATTTTTAGCAAACTGCTCAGACTTGTCACAGGACACATTCACAACACCAGGACACTTCTCTGTGTCCCATGAGAGCGTATCTAGATAAAGATGGCTCTGTGAGACCAAGATTAAAATATACTGTAGCATAGAAACATAAAATGCGGTTTTGCAGTTTTGTATTGTATTATAAATAGCTAAGCACACACACAAAAAACACCAAAAACTCGACACAAACATTTTATTGAGGTTTTTATTTGATTCCATCGCTATAAGACAATGCTGAAATTGGATTTATTATCATCATAAGTGAGGTGATCATAACAAAGATCGGGTGTTGATTTTGTTGACATGTTCCTCACCCAGTGATCTGTATATCTATTTTTCTTGAGAATAAACTTTACTTTACATCATGGTTCTGTAGGTCTGGTGTATTCAGTCAGAGAGAGAAAGAGGCTTTGGATACTAATTCTGTCTTCATTTACATTTGAACACATAAGCAGATGCTCATCAGTCAAGACAAATGTGTATTAGGACTAAATAATATTTGACAGGATAAGTCACAGATGGCTCTGTAATGTATCATGATGTATGGTCACATTGTACATGCTGACCCTAAAAACAACTCATCTTTAGAGTCAAAGATATGGTGATCAATGAGTAAAGAACACATCTGCATTTCTGATCCTCATTTTCAGGTGTTCCATCTCAACCCTTGGTCCTCCAGAGGTCTGGGACTCAGCCAAGTAACTGGGTTTGAGCTCCTCTCCATCCAGAGGTCTGTCTGTCTGTGTAAAAAGTGACTGGGTCTCGGGGCCAAGTTCAGGCTATGCCCCTCGTTGGGTTTGAGCTCCTCTCCATCCAGAGGTCTGTCTGTCTGTGTAAAAAGAACTGGTCCTGAGCCTGTTGTATTCCAGATGGCCTCCAACTCTTGTCTTCCAGACGACTGAAGCCCCAGAGCAGTCTCTGCCTTTCTACAGATTGATTTGAACTATTCTATAGTTATCTGTTCTTTTTAAATTAGCTTTAGCTGCACACACTCACACATACACACACACACACACACACACACACACGATTTCACTGCCACACAAACAAAGACACAACATAACAACTTGTATAATAAAAATCATCAATACTGTGGAAAACTATGATGAGTTTTTACTCTTTGACATTTTAGAATAAAACATGCATCCATTAAATAAATCTGACAGATGAATCAATAATTTTAAGTCCACAAACATATTTTAATTAAAGGGATTTTCAGCTGAGGCAACATCTTATTCTGAATCTAACCCCCTGAAATTTAAATCCAATAGAGTTCAATTCAGCCTCCACCTGGAAGACCTGTACGGTAAACTAAAAGAAGACATATATAGAAAGACAGGTGTGTAATATAATACTATAATATTACCAATATTACTTGAGAAAAAAGAGGAGAACGTGGGGACTTTACATTAACTTACATGCATTTCCTGTAAACTAACCCTAACCTTAACCAGAACCACTACTTGCCTAACCCTGACCCTAACCTTAACCTAACCCTAACCTCATCCTAACCCTAAACCATAAAATAAAATAAATGTAATGGAGTAAAAAAGTACATGTTTTACCTCTAAAATGTAGTGAGGTAAAAGTATGAAGAAGCGCAAAATGTAAATACTTAAGCGAAGTACTTATACTACAAAGCTGTACTTAATTACAGTACTTGATTAAATGTACTGAATTACTTTCCAGAACTGGCCATATATCAACCAGATCGAATGCTTTACATGTCTTTAACAAACTCACTCATCCTTGAAGGGTTTGATGTCGGGGTACTGTGGTCTATTACTGAGTCCACTGCTGCTTTAAGATCTAAAATAACTGGAAACCTCCATCTCCATAAGCATATTCTCTAGCCTTGGTTGTCTGTAGATGCTTAAATTGAAGACATTTATCTATTAAGGCAGCAACTCCTATCTTTATCTTTATCTTTTTGACAGGATGATTAAGACCCCTCACATTCCATGTTATAAGATTTAAACCACAGAATGTAGAGTATGTCTGTATAGTTGTGTAAGAAATATGATGCATCACACACACACCACATCACATTTGATCACATTGTTACCTGTGGGTGGTTCAGCATCGCTGTCTGGTACTGGTGCTGCACCGATCACAGCCACAAAAGCAAAGACCAGGAACACAATATTCATTTTCTGAAAGAAAAGTACCATGCAGATGGTGGAAACACTGCAAATAGATACACAATAAGAAAACTAAGGAGACTGCTCCTTCATGACTTTTATCTATCTCAACCACTGACATAAATATGATGGACATAGAGTCACCACGTCCCTCCACTATGCCAACACAAGACAAAATACTGTGAAAATACTGTTGCTGCCATCTTGCTTTATTGGAACCAGATTGTGCACAGTAGCAACCAGAAGTGGAGCAACAGCATCAGACTGTCAATCAAATTGTCAAATCAAGTGAAATAAACCTTTTTTAAGTCATCAAATTAGCTACAAAAAGCAACAGAAGTGACCTCTGGGGAAAATTGATCTAATTTGGACTTTTGAGTTTAATTTTGGCTCATGTCCCATCCACTAACATGGAGGAGGCAGGATTTATGACCTTTACTGAAACCAGCCACCAGGGGGTGATCGAGTCACGGTGGCTTCACTTCTGGAGCTGTCATGGCGTCCGTTTGTTCTGCGGTCCATGATCTGAACTGTTAATTCATCACTCTCTTTGCTATGTACTTCAGCCATTTACCCACTGATTTTTAGCAAACTGATCAGACTTGTCACAGGACACATTCACAACACCAGGATATTTCTCTGTGTCCCATGAGAGCATATCTAGATAAAGACGGCTCTGTGAGACCAAGATTAAAATATACTGGAGTATATAAACATAAAATGCTGCTTTGTAAAGTTTTGTATTGTATTATAAATAGCTAAGCACACACAAATATTAACAAATATTATTTTGTCACCTTTAGTTACATAAACAAATACACACAACATTTATTTGCCACATAAACAATAACATAATGTAACAATACTCAATAAAACTATATACAATATAATTAAATATTAAAAAGTCTATTTGCATCTAAAATGTAGTGAAGACAAAGTATGAAGAGGCAGGACATGAAAATACTGTAGTAAAGTACTTATATCACAAATCTGTACTTAAACTGAAGACATTTATCTATTAAGGCAGCAACTCCCCTGGCCCTGATATCCCCACATGACCCTGCCACAAACTTATCCAGCTACTGAATAA
>NW_018128213.1:14309-17713 GCF_001952655.1 Monopterus albus
AAGGAGGAATGGCAGAGGATCCCCAAATGCAGGTGTGAAAACTTGTTGCATCATTCCCAAAAGGACTCATGGCTTCTAGAAGGGTGCTTCTACTAAATACTGAGCAAAGGGTCTGAATACTTATGACCATGTGATATTTCAGTTTTTCTTTTTTAATAAATCTGCAAAAATGTCAAAAATTCTGTGTTTTTCTGTCAATATGGGGTGCTGTGTGTACATTAATGAGGAAAAAAATGAACTTAAATGATTTTAGCATATGGCTGCAATATAACAAAGAGTGAAAAATTTAAGGGGGTCTGAATACTTTCCGTACCCACTGTATGTATGGAGTATGTATCGTTGCTACAGCACAAAGCTCATCCAATGAAAAGTTGCCACGTGTTTGCTGGCCAGACTGGGGTAACGCTCCAAGATATCTAATCTAATGTAAGCACACTTGCAGTGCAAAGACACATTGTGACACAAAGGATCAACTCAGAGATTGTATTTAATTCCATTTCTTCCATTATATTTGGTCCCTCAATGAAAGGTGTACTTGTTTATTTATAAACTTACTGTTGATTTTTCACACAATTTCAGTTTTAACCTCAAGTCTCAACTGTTACATCATGAGAGAATGTGACAAGGAGAGAGTCCACGCAAAGATCATAATAAATCAAGTTGCACTTATTAGAACTAAGATCAATAAAAATTATTACAGGACCTCCAGTATGTTTGTACCAGTTTCAGTACCTCTAAAATGCTAATACTTTATTACTGAAAGGGTTTTCTGCCTGCTATTGTAGGAGCACTATTTAAAGAGATGTTCAGGGAAGGGACAAACAACCATTTGGGTCATACAGGGTGGAGGACTTGCTGGAATTAAAATATCTTATCCTGATTTTATTTTAAACGAATGTTTCCAGGAAATTCCTACAACTTCTTTCAGTCATAAAACAAACAGTTGAACAAAACCTTAGGTTCTTTTTCTCAAGACATGCCTGGACATGAACTAATGAATTGAAACTTTTATAATAATAATAATAATAATTTTACAGCACACACGTGAATATGAGCTCCAGGGAAATGGTCAAATATTTGCATTTTTACTTTGGTTTGCATTTTTACTTTGGTTGCCATGTGTTTGCTGGCCAGCCTGTGGTAACGCTCCAAGGTATCTGATCTAATGTAAGGACACTTACAGTGCAAAGACACACAAATATTTGTATTTTTACTTTGGTTTTCAAATATTTACTTTTCAACAGTTTGTCCGAGGCCTGAGGGTCAGGCAGGTTGGCTGATGTGTCACTGAGAAAGCACAAGTCAATCTGATAATTGCATCCAGTCACAGAACATAAAGTAGCTCATCCAGCTTCCACATGCTCACTGGGTGCACTGCAAAGACTCAACACAACTTAAAAATTATGTTTTATTTCACTTTTTCCAACACATTTGGTCCCTCAATGAAAGGCAAACTTGTCTATTTATAAATTTACTGTTAATTTTTCACACTATTTGATTTTTAACCCCAAGTCTCAACTGTCACATCATGACTCAGGGAATGTGACAAGGAGAGAGTCCACACAAAGATGATCAGCCAATCTTGCTGAGGTTGGCCAAGACAAGAGCACAACAGAGATTTACTGGACAAAAATTGATTTTTATGTAGGTTCAGTAGGGAACGAAAACTCCAAACCTAAACAATTAGACATAACATGCTTCAGCTGTCATCTAAAAGTTTAAATCTAAATGGTCTTATACTTGTATAGCTCTTTTCTATGCACTGCAGCACACTAAAAGCTCTTTCACACTATTTGGCCATTCATACATCCACATTCACACACTGGTGACATCAACAGGAGCAACTGGGGGTTCAGTGTCTTACTTAAGGACACTTTGACATGTGGACTGAACAAGCCAGTAATCGAACCACTAATATTCCAGTTAGGAGATGACTCGCTCTACCTCCCAACCCACAGCCACCCAAATTTACTTCCTATATGATTTTATTTTATACAAATGTTTCCAAGAAGTTCCTACAACTTCTTCCATTTATACTACAAACAGATGAACAAAACATTAGGTTCTTATTTGAGGACATGGCTGAAGATTCATTAGGAGGTACGTGTGTGGCCGGAGGGGGCTTCTTATGCTCTGAAGGACTGTTTTGACACTACAGATTGGGACATTTTCAAACAAGCAGCCACTCACAATAATCACATAGACATAGAAGAATACACCGAGGCTGTCACAGCATACATCACAAAGTGCATTGATGATGTCACATATTGCAAAATATCACTGTTCATGCTAACCAGAAGCCATGGATGACAGGTGAAGTTCACAGACTCCCGAGGGCTCGGGATGCAGCCTTTAGGGCCGTCAACACCACAGGCCTAGCAACAGCAAGAGCCAACCTGTCCCGTGGAATCAGGGAGGCAAAACGCCAATATAGCAAGAAAATATCTGGACACTTCAGCAACACCAGAGATGCACAAAGTCTCTGGAGGGGCATCCAAACCCTCACAGGCTATAAACCCCCACCTTGGAACTGTGATAGTGACATCTCTCTGCAGAACAGCCTCAATGACTTCTTTGGCCACTTTGAAACACAGAACAACACACCAGCACAGAAGTGTTTTTAAGTTGATTTGTTTGTGGTAGATCACAAAAAAGTATTGATCTGTTGGAGAGGTGAATTTAGCCTAAGGGCCACTATTTACCTACCACTAGCTATGCTCATTATGAGATAGGTGATAATTTGAATGAAAATCCAGAATAAATGAGCCAAAATAAACTGATAATCTTCTGATTAATTTTGTACTTTTTTGTTTCAGTGAACTTTTAAAATCGGGGGAAATTTCCAATCTGGCTTTGGAAAACAACACAGCACAGAGACTGCTCTGATTGAGGTGTTATCCAGTACTGAGTCAGGTAAAACATCAGTTTTGGTGCTGCTTAGTCTCAGTGCAGCCTTTGATACTGAAAGATATCACCCAGTTCTTCTAACCAGGAACTCAGAGAGACGAGGCGGACCACTTGGATATATAAAAAATAACCGTGCTGGTTTATTCAAAGGATCACAGGTAAAATTAACATTACACATCCAGGCATCTTCCACCCCCAAACCTGCGCGCAGGCAGCATGGAGGATAAAAGACCCTGAACCCTCATGCCTATACAATTTTATCCCTTGGTTGGGCTAGCCCATGCTACACAGGAACGTCAACCGTGAAGTCACCTGATATGCCAGCTTCACAGCTGGCCGTAGCAGTAGTCAAAACATGGAGAGAATCAATGTGTGTGTGAGTGTTGATCATGTGGTGTGTATCTAAAAACATACAGGACGTTCAGGGACATGTCCGGACATTAAGCCTCGGAAGATATTATGATTAAGATTACGGCTGAACATATCATGCTACTAGC
>NW_018128213.1:18803-19306 GCF_001952655.1 Monopterus albus
GTGGAAAGCTGTTAAAAATACCTAAAAATTCCCCCTTTCGACACGACCAAAATGTCCCATTTTCCCCAGATGAAGCTACCTGGCATTTCAAGAGGTGAGAGGCCCCCCCTATATCGTGCAACACTACTACAGAGCTGAGTACTTCAGGGAAAAATGAACTAAAAACACAACAGGGCTACAGCGTGTAAGCAGGTTCTTCGTTGCAGTGATCTCTATATGTATGCCATATGTGTAAGCTGATTCAATGCAATTAAGAGCAATTGAGCAGACATAATTGTGGAAAAGTATAAACATCATGTGTGGCAAACTTTCTTTGGTTAATCCTAACATTAGGGGGTAACTAATACATGAAAAACAACAAAGATTTTATTACATCCTACCCTAATCATGAACACCACTCAATAATAAGAATTTAAGTTACCATTAGCAATTTCCCTTAATACTTACCAAACTTAATTATCAAAAATCAATTATCAAAAATCATTCAACAACCTATGAGTTCA
>NW_018128213.1:19473-24753 GCF_001952655.1 Monopterus albus
GTTCCAGTAGGAAAATTTAGAATAATTGTACGAACAAATTCTACCTATAATCATAATTCATATGATGTATACATTTGTGATGACTCTCATAAATCTGATTCACGTCACACTCCTCCACCAACCACTCTGCAAAGAAAATTGGAGATAGAAACAAGGTTTACTCAGAAGAATTTTTGGCTTGATTGGGTTCGAAATGCAACAGAGTAGGCGTCAGTTCACGCCTTGTGTGTTGTGTGTGCTGGACCCCGTCCTGCCCTGTTAACTGTACCTTCTCTCCTCTCAGATCCAAAACACACACACTGCATGCTTGAGCTGCACATGACTGAAAATCCAAAAACACCTGCATGCAGAGAATTGGAATATTATTACCCATTGGCACCTAAAGACACCGTTCCTCCTATTTTTACTGCAGTCAAAGAAAACAACTACACATGTGTAACTAAAATTAATGACACTGGAACTAATGTAAATACCATCTCTCCTGATTGGTGTGACATCACACATAATCTTACAACCTGGTCAAATGCTACACGTCTGACCTATGCCAGCCTGTCTCCACTAAACTAATACAATAAATATCTAATCAATATCTATCTGACTAAGAAATTACCTAACAATACTGTGCACCATAAAATCATTCTTGACAGAATGGAAAAGTGGGTGGAATCATCAGGTTCAGTCCTCGGTTGGTTCAGGTCATGTCTCAGAGGCAGGGGCTGTGTAGTGTTCATTGGTGATCATAGATATGAGCAGATCATTCATAGTTGCGACATCACTGATAGCACTGAAGGCAGCGCTGGCTGGAATCAACCAGTACGCATGCTCCGACTATCCTCCACCGGGTGGCATGGTCCCACTCGCTGCAGAGGAAAACCTGTAGAAATCCGTCGTTACCGCATTTTTGTAGATCACATGTACAGTTTGAGTCGAGAATGAGAGGACGTTTTTAATGTAAGGGTTATCTGCTCGCACTCCTCCTTCCCCGGAGACTCTGTGGGTGGGGTGGTGGTTGGGGTACCTGAAGGAGGAGGGAATGGGGGTGGATGCAGCCTCATCAATAGCGGGTTTCCTGTGATGATCCAGCTCAAACTAGTTCTGCTTTACATATGCCACTGCGAGGTGCCACTCTATCACAAAGAACCGCAGGCTGAGAAGTAAAACACATTTCACATGCTCTCCAGGTTTCCGTGAAAATATTGATGCTAGTTTTATTAATCACAGTACGAAGGTCAAATGAAACATTCTGATGGACATTAGAGCAAGGCAGTGACTCGCTATAGTGGTGCTGTTTTGGAACAGTTTATAGGCTACGACTATAAACTTGGATCCGACTATATCCAGCTGCAGACTATAGCATTCTTAAATAAATTTTACTACCACTCTTTTTTCTTTTCTTTGACGAGTGGTGAAATAATTGACGTTAACTGTGTCAACTAAATCTCAGTTCCCCAGTTATTACATTAAAGCTGTCTAAATAAAAGCGCATATAAATGATGGCAACGCCTTTTTTCTGTGAAAGCCCAACGCTGTATAATAACAGTCAGGGGATAATTACAGGGAGTGTCGGAGAACAACAAAGGACCGGATCGAGCATCATCATAGTCATTTTCATCGCCACCTCCGCCACAGTCCTGCGTAAACCCGGTATTGTTGTCGCTGGTGCTCAATGTAGGGTGCAAGTCGCCGACAGATCAGGCTAATGGGAGGTTTCAGATGCGCATTAAAGCGAGATCAAATCTTTAGCAGTGATGTGTAACAGGCGCAGGGTGACAAAGCTGCAGTGCAGCAGAGCTGTGAGTCAACGGGCAGGGGAGCCTGGACAGTCCAGGGAGGCAGCAGTGTGCAGCCACTGCTCAGACTTCAGGGCGACTAACCAGCTGAATCTAAGGCTGTCATTTCAGTCTCGAATTAGGATAAAATGTATATATCTTTTATCAGATGTCTTTTCCATTACCTCATGGCAACAGTAGCATTTCATGTATGCAAAAACATTTAGGAGCTCTACTACTATATTCAGGTCAAATTCAGTTATCAAGTGAAATTATTCTTTTGGGTTAATAAACAATTTAAGGAGCTGCAGTCTCCCCCTCACTAGGATTTCTCCTGCTTAAGGCATCGCCCACGCTTTTCCTTGCGCCTATGTGCTGCGTATTGTAGCCACTGCATCAGAAACTGGGGATCTTCCTCGTTGTAGGACACTGTGAAGACTACCCTGCTTAGAAACAACCTCTCTACGCAATCTCACAATCAGACACCTCCTCATGGGCTCACATCCTCAAATACACACTTCGTCGGCACGCATAAATTTGTTCATATGCAGAAAGACCTAGTGTGTCTGTCTTTCTCCCCGCCCTCGTCCAGCGGCAACTAGCGGCGCATCGTTTCCACCAATCTGTGCATCGAAGGACCACCCGACCAACCCCTGAACCTGAATCTGCCCGCTCTGTCTGCTTATAAATACTGCTTGAATCACACCGGCAAGTCTTGGTCGTCAGAAACGCTCAGGGTTGCAGCAGAACATCCCCCTTCGTTTTATCCCCTTCATCATTTCTCCGTTTTTTAAGAAAATATCACGCATCCTCCACTTTCATTCTCACCCTCCCCCTTTTCAGAACTGTAGCTGTTTATTGTGGCCAGTTGCATGCATTTGTCGTCTCCCGAAATGGTTTGCGAGACTAAAATTGTTGCGGATGAACACGATGCAATACCTGGGACCAAAAAAGAGTCTCTCATGTGGAGCTCTCCTCAGTCCAGCGCGGCTCAGAACCCCGCTGCGGCCAAGGATGTTTGGAAAGATGGGGTTTTTATCCGTGAGTTCGAGCGCGGGGATCAAGAGGAGGTGCGCCGCATCTTTTACGAGGGTATTATGGAGAGGGTACCCAACTCGGCGTTTAGAAGGCTCAGACAGCAGCCCAAGACCCAGTTTTTATATGCTCTTCTGACAGGTAAGTATCCATTGCTTTGCACCAGGTAGCTGCACGTACCAGCTACCATAAAAGAGTTCAGACACACTTTTCTAATGACAGAAAAATAACTTCACTGAAATCTGATACTAATAATGTATGTAGTTGCTGTTTCTTTTGATGTTTTCATGCTAGTGAAATTCGTCTGAGGAACTTGTTTAAAAGGACACAAATATAATGTTTCTCTGCACTGTTCGGTCCAGTAGGCGACGCACAGTTGAGTTGAAGTCTGTTGCAACACTTCTGTGTTATCGCGGCCCTCTGTCCGCCGGCACACACCGGCATGTTGCTTATCATGCAACAAAAGGCATGGCCAGGCGCATGGTGCATGTGAATAAACAGCCGACCTGCTGATGATGTGATGACATACCGGTGCCGTGAATGAATGAGTGAATGAATTTGAGGATTGGCCCACAGGGTGCGCGCACGTACCCCAAAAAGCATTCCCCCGCGCCATCCCAACACATATTAAAATCATATGCGGCGCGCAAACCCCCCTCTCTGCCTCTGCATAGCCGATGGTGCCGGCTTAAAGCCTCATGTACCGAGACCGCTGCCGTTACGCACGTCAAAAATAAAATAAACCTTTGAATTCTCATAATATATACAGTTTTGAAATGAAAACGTAACCTACCGTGCCAATTTGGCATTCATTAGATTCATGTTGGATAATTGTATTCTATCTATCTACTGGAGCGAGAACCCACTGCCCTCTACGCACATTTAGGCGCCGCAGCTTCACACCACGATGGGGTGCAGTAGAGTTAACCGACCTAATGTGATTGCATGCCACGCAACAGCAAGCTTTGCAGCATCCAACCTGCTTGTCTGTGTTTTCCTTTGCTCCCCCCCAACGTGATACCCTACTAATTACTCCAATATGGACTGTACTGGTTTGAAGAATTCAATACCAGCATGTGCGCTACTGCAGCTAATGTGCATTACTTAAGCCAAATGAATGTTACTTTGCTGCCTTGTGTGAATCAAATCTTGATGTGTCTTTATCGAAGTTTTCATATTGGACCATTATAACAGAGTTTTATGTAACAGTTTCCCTTATTGATGCTTGCAAATGTCATATTTGCTCTGCTCTTTTTTCTGTGTCTCTGAGGGGTCAAATTCCATCAATCAAACATGTCATTCTCTTTTCTGACAGGTTTCGTTTATCTTTCTTCCATTTCTCCATAGTAATGTGCTTTTTTATGACCAAATCCTTCACGTTGACCTGCTGCACACCCCTCATTCTCATGGGTGTGCGCTACTACTACAGCAGGAAAGTTATCCACAGTTATCTGGACTGTGCTCTGCACACGGACATGGCTGACATAGAAGCTTATTACATGAAACCCACAGGTAAGACGCAGGACAAACCTCACTGTTCTCACTGTAGTGTGAATAATGACATCTTGCTTGTCATCTGGCAATGCTCCATCACCAGTGTTAAATTTGAAGAGTAGCTAAGAAGGAATCAAGATAAAGAAAAGGAATAAAACAATCGATCCATATTTTAAAAAGTTAAGACCCGTAACTTTACTAGAAAGGTATAGTCTTCAGACAACTCATCAAATACGCACGTTGCCTCTCCGTTTTCCCTTCTCCTCAGTAGTTCTTTCCCACCCCTCCTCCATGTCCCTTTCTCCACTACTACCCCCACATGCTTCCTCTCTGAGCAGGGGGCATGGCATTACAAGGCTATTAATCTCATGGAGGAAACTGCTGATACACTCTCTGCAGTGCACTTGGTGTCGGCATGGCTGATTTCCTCCACTAAAGCTTCTAATTGGAAAAGTCAATTCACCTCCACTGTCATCTGAAAGTATTTATTCTCTTCCCGAGTTTAGTTTGGGTTGTGAGTGACTGCCGACCGCAAACTTATGGCACATTTTCACTCGTTCCCCTGTGCTGTGCCTTCGTGGCCACATTTGTTCCCCATTAACTAAATCCACATGGCCAATATAAGAAGCATGTGTTAGTTAAGCCAGTCAATTGCCCAGCGCAGTCTCTTTGTCTCTGACATTGTAGCATCTGGCCTGGTGTGAGGTATTTTTAGTCAGATAGAAATTGGATAGATACTTTATGTATTAGAAATGTTTAGTGGAGATAGGATGTCTAGTTAGACTGTTAAATGCTTAGTCATGCTTATGAGTTTCTACAGGGTACATCTGGTCAAGGATAACTAGAGAGAAGAGTTGATGACTGTCAGCAGACAGGGTGTTAATATTATTATAATGACGTGTATAACTGTAGCCTTAGCCATAATATGTTCTTATGTTTAAGACACGACATGTTACTAGAGGTCGTGTGAGAATGTTTTTAG
>NW_018128213.1:25020-28237 GCF_001952655.1 Monopterus albus
AGGTGCAAGATGCCTGAGCGTGTAATGTTAATTTTGCCTGTGATCCTTTGAGTGGATCAGCGCTGTTTTGAAGTTACTTGGACTGTCTCGTCTCTCAGAGTTAGCAATGGTAGGAAGAACCAGTCCTTCACCGGTAATCCACTGGATGCACAATTGCAATTTAGTGCTCCCATTATTGCTGCAGCAGGGCTGTGGTGGTTTACAGAAGGTAAAGGCCTTCAGACACTGCTAATGGCACCAGCCACTTTATTAGGTACACCTGTACAATTGTATGCACTTCAATGCAACACTTCCACCTTAACATCTGTCTTTAAGAATCTCAAAATGTTCCAATTTTTGGTGAAATTGTCATAAATGTATAAATTCAATTATATGTTTATTATTTATGTCACAATTAAAGGTGGTGTTGTAGTGGGCTACATTATATTTAGAGGAATCTCCTTTTTTTTTTGTCCTCCACATCTACAAGCATGAGAGGGTCAGAATATTAGGAACACCTACACACACAATTTCATGAGAAGGTATTTGAAACCAACTTTAGAAAGCCTTTAAGCTTGTATTTGAACAGAAGAATCTAGAAAATAATGTAAGAACTACTCAAAGAAAATGTCTAACATGAGTCTGAGGATGAAAATCAGCTTCATATCATATTTGCTACTTAAACAAAAAACTGTGCAATCCAGCACTACAAACTAGCTTCCATTGTGACTAACGTTAGTTGTTCAGCAGAGCTAATATGGACGAAAATCTCCTCAACTGTACAAATTTTAGTCATTGCACAGTTCTTTTGTACTGAAACAGTATATGTGAGTTTGCACATCTGTCAATGAACATCTCTGAACACAGTGTCCACAGTGATTACAGGAAGCTATACTGTAGGAACAAATGAAACAAGTCAGAAATTGATTGTAAGGATTGTGGATAAGATGTTTATATGAAAGTGTGTGTGTGTTTTAGGCCATGCAATAGGAAGTGCTATAAGTACAGTATGTGCCTGTGGGTTGTCAGACAGGGTTTAATTTCATCTTCTGGAGCTTAAACCAACTTTAATGAGTGTTTAAGAACTTGGATGTCTTAGTGTGGCTGATGAGTCAAGGTATACAGAAAATGTAAATGTTGTCTTGTTGCAACCCAGCAGTTTATGAGAGAAGCACTTTAAATGCGGAGACACAAAGGCATCCAAAGAAAGGGAGAGAGAAAGAAAGGACACAAGTGTCTACCAGTTGCAGATTCTTTACTTTTTTTTAAATTGGTTAAACTCTATTAGCTAGACAATGACAACAGGCTGCTTGGGTAATAGAGGGAGACTGACTGCCTGACTGGAGCCATACAGTATATCCCCATACCTCTTGTTCACTTCAGGTCACATGTGAATGTAATGTAATGAGGGCCACACTAGGCACTGAGCCAAACCCTCTCCGACTGAAAATGATACCCACTCAGTAATACCAGCTGTTTAATGAGGCATCATTACCACTGCAGGGTCTTATCAATGCAGGGGCCATTATAATACCTGCTGGTCAATGTAGCACTGTGTGTACAGTATGTGTGTGTGTGTGGGATGAGTTTGAGCTGTTCCAGGTGAGAGAGCAGCTTCCTCCGCCAGTGCCTGATATGCTTATTTTAGCTTGACACAGAGAGGTAGACAGGCACAGAGAGAAAGAGAAAGAAAGAGAAAATGTGTGGAGTGAAGGACAGAAGGTGTGTGTTAGACAGTATACGGGGGCATCGGGGGGAGAGGTACAGTTTGCTCATCAAATATAAGATATTGTGTGTGTGAGTGAGAGAAATAAAGAGCACAGACAGAGGGATCTCCTGGGTATATTTCAGAATCTTCAGCTATAGCACCTCACGTTAACAAGGCCTACTTTTTTCCATACCTTCTTCTATTCCTCCCTCTTGATGCACTTTTAGCCACATCATTTTCTCTCTTTCTCCCAACTGTATCGCTCACCCCTCTCCTCTTCCTCTTTCTGTCTCACCCACGCTGAAGGTGTAGAGGAGGTGCTGCAGTGGACAGCTGGCTTATCCATCATCCTGGCACAGAGGAAGTAATGCTTCCCCACAGCCAAGGAAACACCATCCAGTCTCTCTCAAAAGCTGAAAATAATAATAATAATAATTTATTATTCAGTTCTTCATTTGTCAGAGGCAGTGGCAGTTACATGAACTCTAACAGAATTAGCAACATGCTAATTTATGCTGGAGGTACAAAGGTTAAATTAACAGATATAGAAAGAAAATAGCAACATTCAGGTTGTTGTACTCATAAACACTAAAATTCACAATAAGCTAGAACACATTACTGAAACAATTAATCCTCAACTACTTTGACAGTTCATTAATCATTTTAAATTATTTATTCAGAAACAAAGCCAAAGATATGTTGTTCCACAGCTCTGAAAACACATTTCACTTTAGTTTTTAGTTTTTTTTACATTTTGGAGATTCATTTTTAATTAATCATAAAATTAACATTGAAGTTGTAGTCAAATCATCAGAACTTTTGGGAAATACAGTCAGCATGTGAGCAGTGCCTGCATAATGTATGCAAACACACACTATGTGTGCACGTTGATGAGTGGGAAAGCAGTTAAAACCAACAGTAACAGGCCAGATACGTTTCGCTGAGCTAATGCAAATGTAAAGAAAGGCTGTGTGATTATGTGACAGGCCCCTGCATCAGTCTCCTCTGCATATTCAGTTCGGCTTTAAAACCAAGTTGATGGTAAATTCTTCTACTGTAAAACCAGGCTTCAGTCCACATGAATTATTCATGCTCTGTAGCTACACCGTTGTGTATTTGTGTGCACATTTAGAGTCCTCTGTCTGCCCTGAGTACCTTAAGTCTCTGGATGTTGTTGGGCTGTCTTGGTTGACACGCCTCTGCAACGTCGCATGGCGGTCGGGGACAGTGCCTCTGGACTGGCAGACCGGGGTGGTGGTCCCTCTTTTTAAGAAGGGGGACCGGAGGGTGTGTTCCAACTATAGGGGGATCACACTCCTCAGCCTCCCCGGGAAAGTCTATGCCAGGGTACTGGAGAGGAGAATTCGACCGATAGTCGAACCTCGAATTCAGGAGGAACAATGCGGTTTTCGTCCTGGCCGTGGAACACTGGACCAGCTCTATACCCTCTTCAAGGTGGCGGAGAGTTCATGGGAGTTTGCCCAACCAGTCCACATGTGCTGCGTGGATCTGGAGAAGGCATTCGACCGT
>NW_018128213.1:28314-36924 GCF_001952655.1 Monopterus albus
GTCCGGTTTGGGGACCACAGGATCTCGTCTCTTTTTGCAGACGACGTTGTCCTGTTGGCCCCATCAAACCAGGACCTCCAGAGTGCACTGGGGCGGTGTGCAGCCGAGTGTGAAGCGTCTGGGATGAGAATCAGCACCTCCAAATCCGAGGCCATGGTTCTCAGTCGGAAAAAGGTGGTTTGTTCCCTTCAGGTTGGTGGAGAGTTCCTGCCTCAAGTGGAGGAGTTTAAGTATCTAATTTTTTTGAAAGATTACGATCGGTAAAGGAAATTAAACCAGGACTCTGTGGTGTTAATCCAGTATTTACGTTAACATTTTGCTCTGTAGGGAGCAATTTCTGCCTCTGAAACTAAACATGAAAGAAACACAGATGTTTTAGTTAATGAAGTCTGCTGACCAGAGAAATCTGAAGATACACAAAAGATATTCTGCAGGTCTTGTTTAGATTTTGTCCCACTAACCTGAACTATTATCACTGAAATTGCCAGTCAAAAGTCAAAAGGAAAAATAAGTAACCTGCAAATTCTCTGTGTCTAAAGTGAACAACTTATAAACTGCAGCACAAATATAAACTGATATAAAAATGGTTGATATTCAAGCTGCTCAGCCTTACACTGGTGGCAGGCTGACGTATTTATCTGTACTGGTCTAACCTCTGTCTGTCTTGTTATTTGACTGTTTATCATCAGTGTCTGAATGTCTGATATATTTACTCCAGGATACAGTAAATCCCTTATACAGTATGAACTGCTGTAAAATGCCAATTGTTTTTATAGCTGTTAGAAAATCTGTAAAATAATAATAATAATAATTTTGAATGACTTGAGTCTTGTAACACAACTGTGTAAACTTAGAAAATGTCAAATTCTCTTTATCTAATAACACTCTCATCTGAAATGTAAATATGCTACTGTCAGCAGGCAGGTTTTTCCCTGTTTACAGTTTTTATACAAAACTAAGCTGACTGCTTCATAGTTACTACACAGTGATGAGAGTGTTGTCAGTCTTCTCATCTAACTCTCTGACATTTCCCAAAAAGCTAAAGCTCTGTTATGTTTAACTTTACTACATCCATACAGCTACATCCTGCCTGTACAAACAAGCCTAATTTGATCAAACATATTCTCTCTTGTTTCTGTCAGGCTCCTGCTTCTGGGTGGCAGTGCTCAATGGACGTGTGGTGGGCATCGTGGCGGCACAGGGCCGTGAGGATGACAACACAGTTGAGCTGCGGCGCATGTCGGTGGACTCTCGCTACCGCGGCAAAGGCATCGCAAAGGCACTGGGCCGTCGTGTTCTGGAGTTTGCCATGCGCAACAACTACGCTGCTGTGGTCCTTGGTACAACGGCTGTCAAATTGGCTGCCCACAAGCTGTACGAGTCACTGGGCTTCCGCCTAACGGGCCAGAGTGAGGACTACAGGCTACCCGGGATGAGCCGCTCACCGCTGGAGAGGCTCTTCTTTCAGATCCGCTATAGTCGCTACCGCCTAGAGCTCCGTGAAGAGTGAGAGGTGACAGGAAGAGGGAGATGGAGAGGGGATATGGAGAGAGAGGGACAGAGAGAGAGAGAGAGAGCAACAACCCTTCTACATCTGAGAGCCCTGACTGCATCCTCTTCTCTTTTATTTATTTTGTGTCATTAGAGTTAACGTGGAGTACTACTTAACACTTCTACTATTTCATCTTTAAAGTCACTAACGTTTTTATTACTATTATGCTTTTGTTGCTGTTTTACATTTTAAATAACAGTTTCTTTTCTTCTGTTTTATTAATCTATTTTCTGTACTTTTACCCCTCCCTTTTCATTGTGGGAGAAAAAAATTGGCATTCATAGAAGACATCAAACTTGGATCCCAACTACTGTAGGGACCTTCCCCCCGCCCCGTTGATTTAAAGATCTTGTGACCCAGATCAATACTCCCCTTCATTACTATTCTACAATGGCCCTTTTTACCCATCCCCCATTACCTCAGCCTTCCCTTCCCTCCCATATGTCCTTAATTTCCCCACAGCAAAAATCAACAGACAGATTTTGACACAGGACAGTGCAATAATTCACTTGCATTTGTTTCTTTGGGGGTGGACAGAGCACTGGATGGGTTTGGGAGGGGCAGATGTACCTTCCTCGTGAGCAAATCACACAAAAAAGTAGAGGAAAGGCGTACTGTATATACTGTAATACCCCAGTTCTTTAATTGGACAGTTCTGAATAACGAAGGAGTCCGTCTTTCTTCATTTAGTGCTGATTTATTTTAAACCACAAGCAAAATTACAAACACGGCCCAGATTGTTCCTCCTTCCAGGAACTCACACAGTGGCTGCTGGAAGAAGGAGCCCTGGCCACACAGAGCCTAATACATTTATAAGTTTTGGGCTAACCCCTTACACAAAAAGATTACAGAACATCACGAGATGGAGTCAGTCCGACGATTCCATCTCTTATCTAGCGCTCCACATGCTTGGAGCCACTTCGTTTTACCTAGTCATAACAAATGAGGAAGCTCAATGTGTGTGTATGTTGTCACGTGGTGCGTAGCTAAGCATTCATTCAGACATAATATTCTAACACGAGATTTAATACAAGAAAACAATTGCTGTCATGGTACACATTTCAGAATCAACACTGTCTGCTAACCCTGAAATAAAACAGACTAGAGCAGACTTCAAATATTACTAAACTGCATTACTAACACATTTGATTCAACACATTAATGTCTAATAATTATCTGACTGATTTACTAATATCTAACAATACTCAGTCTCTTACAAAAGCTCTGCAATGTTACATCTTGTGTGTGCATTGCGGATAGAGCTGACACACCCCAAGTCATCTGGCTTTTAGCCAGTTTATCAAGACACCATATTGAAACACAGCGAGAGTGTGTTGCTGACCCCCATAGTGAGAGAGAAGGATGGGTACTGGAATATGCACTGTGTATCCTGCATCCTAAATAGACATGAATCGACACAGTGCATCTTCCTCACACACTTCTCTTCCTTCTTCTCACTGATTATTTGATTAGATCTTTCCTCCCTTTCTATTTTTGTCTAGATCTACTATCATTTAATTACTCCTGTTCTCACTGGAGCTGTAGAGAGGGTCTCTGATTGGCTGAGGTGACAGGAAGGTGGAGTTTGCTCACTGCATTGACAAAGCCCAATATACAATACAGCTGCATGTCAGAGCTTGTGTGTGTGTGAGACTGTTGAGTGTATGTGACTGTGTATGTATGTTTGTGGGTGTGTTTGATGTTGCCATGCCTCCACACAGTTAAGCTATTTTTATTTTGTGTGAAAAGATGCACACCGTTCTTGCTATGAATCAAGTATTATCTAACTAAGCATTATTACCTTCTAAGTGTATTTATAAACTGTTTACCGATTGAGCCAATACAAAATCTAAAACTTTGAAAATGTTTAGCATTTGACTGGCAATTTGCAGTGTTATAACTTTAAAAACATATTACCACATGGTAATATGCAAATGTTACAACAAAGTAGCTGCAGTCTAAACTCTGCATACTTAATCCAGGTTACTGGGGAACACATGACTACAAGCAATACTTGCAAACCCACAGTACATCTCAAATCGCAAATAATATTTAAATTAATGCATTGGCATAACTATTCCCCCTTCCCAATATGTGTATATTTTGTATACAGTTAAAAAAAATCATGTAGCAAACAAAACAAAGTGTCTCCCATAACACCTCTTTCTATCTCCATCCTCTGACCATACAACCAGCAGTAAATTCAGCCATCCATGACTCTGAGCCTAAGTTGTGTCATTAAACTATTTGTAAAAAGCATTCTATAAAGCAAAATATAACAAAAAAATCACATAAGAAAAAACAGAGAAAAAACTAAATACAAATGTGATTGTCATGATCTTTGACCTTGCCTTGCCACCCTTTCCCCTCAAATCCTCCTTACCTCCCATTCTTGAATCTGTCTGCAACCCTGGGCTAGACCCCACATCTTCCATTTGAACCCTCCACTGACCTCTGACCTTCCTTATCCCAGTCCCCACTTATTCCCCGCCCATTTCTGCATGCGCCACAGAGCCTTGCTGCACTGCTTTTATTATTCTGTTTGAAGCTTGTCAGACTAAGCCTAGACCCCTCCTCTGATGTCATCTTGGCAGTGTGAGGCTGCTTTTGCTACTCCAGGAAGAATGAGGGACAGGATGTATGTTTGTATGAGTATAGATGTGATGCAGAAGACAGAACATGAGAGAGAACATGTGCTGGTGCAAGACATAGGATACACTCACCAAGTGCAGCACTGCCTGGATGACATCACGCCTGCCAGCCAACCAACTGTAGAATGCAAAAAGCAATGCAAGTGTGGCATGCCTCTGTACCGAGTTTGTGTACGGTGCCTGCCCTGGAAAAGCATTAAAAAAAATTAAGTGATATATACATATATATGTTTAAAGAAAATATGCTTCTTTTTTAGATAGATGTGTAAAAGAAATGGGTGTTTTTTGTTTTGTTTGGAAAAAAAGAAAAAAATTGTACCATTTGCATGAAATGTGTCTTTGAATGCAAATAACTATTAGGGGAGAAACTCCTAGCACATGGCATAAAGTGGAACCATAAACCTGTAATGCTTTTAATTTGATTTTATTCTGAATTTAATACAAGGATATGAAATTAATTCCAGCCACTGTTTATAAATTGTATCCCACTCTAAAAGCCTTACTAAATTTGATATTTTTATTGATACTGATATTCAGTTGATAAGGTCACTGGCTGGAGGGCAAAAATGTTAGTTCCCTTCCCTGGCCACAGTGGTAATAAGGGCATGTGAGTGAAACCACTTGTGGTGAGGATCCCAAACACTTCCACGACAAAGAACTTCAACAGACATTTCACAAATAATGTAATAGCTGTGTTTAATGTCAAAAGTGTCCTCAAGCATACCTGTTTTCTTTTGCACCTAACTTTGAATTATACTTGCCTATAATACCATTTTTAATGAGGGATGTACATACAGTACAAAATGCCCATAATGGACAAAAGCTGATCTTAGCTACTTTGTTGACATGGCCATGCATGTCTGGTCACATGAGATCAAGGCTTCTCCCCCTTCCCCCCTTTTGTTCAACCCATGTGAAATGAGATATCTAGCTACTGACAATTTGTCTTTCAGTTAATGTCAACCTTATGAAGTTCTACAAAGTAAAACCAAGGCACAAATGCACTGAAAGCACAAAACAGTATTGTTTTCCAAAATACATCAGATGCTTTCATTGGGCCAACATGTGGAGGTTACTTCACACCACGTTGATGCATCTGTTTTGAACATGGCTGCTGTTGAAGAGTAAAAAGAGGATGAGACTGTATTTTGTGACATTAGCAGCAACCACTACTGACCTCCATGCAGTAGCATTAAATTACAGCAGGATACACTGATTACAGTAGATAATTCGGTAGCATTAACAACCAAATGACAGCATTAACACTATAACAATTCCTGGTTTGTCTCAAATTGTAGGAATCAGATTATAATCCATCTATATCACCTAAATTGTGAAATATAGGTGTCTGTGGTACAGACACATTTGGAGTGTCAAATAACTTGACTCAGTGTTTAGGTTCTTACTTTAGGACTCAACTGATTCTTCATCAAACTTGGGTGAGGACTGAAAGTTGAGGGTGGGAGGTAGGCTTTGGTAAGGTGTGCTGTGGTCAAAACAAACTGGTCTGGATCTAGTGGAAGAATGTGAAGTCTGTCATTTCTGAGCCATTTTCCTGCTGCCTGGTGAAATTAAAAATTCTCCTTCATGTATTTTTGGGAAAAATTATTATCCATATTCTGAACAAAGTTTATATCATTCAGAACAGCTTTGCCAAGGCCTTACGCACTAGAATTAAGTGCTGGAGTTCAAATATATGAGGGCTGCATGGTTTAGGGTAGTTAAAGGGTGATTTTGAATTTTAAAGATTAAGTGCACTGACTATAATGCATTTATGTCTGTTTTCTACTCCATGTGAATGCTATGCTGTGTGTAGTCTCACCCGCTATTAAAACTGGTATTGCATAAATAATGTTAGAATGTAGTAATTAAACTGTATGCAACTTCTACCAGAGGGTAAATTTAGTTACAAACTGTTACTCTGAAATGTTCTGCTGATGTACAATCTCACACTTTTTCCGTTTGCTTGTCTGTTACTTGTTTGAGTGAGAGCGTGCTTTCGTATTGTTTGAGGTTTGAGAAGGAATGCTGTATAAAAGGCTCTCCTGCCGGAGAAGTCTCTTTTAGTTTAGACCCCTGAAATGATCACTTGCTGCTCTCTCTCTGATGGCAGACAGAGGCACAAGCTGAGGCTTTTGAAGTTGTATTTCAACTTTTGTTTTTTTTTTTGTTTTTTTTTTATAATAAGACATGGGCACCTTTAGTTCTGATTTTGTGCTGTTCAAACAACCATACTGTAAATAATAATAATACCAATATCTGTAATGGTCAGTATTCCCTTCAGTTTCTCTACTGGTGAAGGAGCATAGCATTCAAAACAGCAGAAATGTATAGATTCTATGGGTGACTTGTATTACTCTGATGGTGCATGTCCATGCTCAACAGCCTCGGGGAGGATCACTCACAGGCATGAATGTAAACTGCCAACATTTAAATTCTTACAAAGGTTTTTGTTTTGTCTTTCCTGGCTGTTTTTTTACTTTACAAATGAAAAGAACAGTGGGAAAAAAAGTGACAAAACTAGTATGTTAGATGTTAGACTGTGTAAATAGCACTATATCTATTGCTAATGTATTGTTTACTGCAAACTGTCATCTTTGGTTTTAGTAACTTTTGTCTCAGAAGATGGCTGTCGCCTGGAATGTTCCACCTAAAGGAGGGTGAGGGGTGAGGGAGGAATGTGCCACATTGGCAGTTTAAAGGGGCGGTGTGGTGGGGTAGCAGGAGGAGGTCTGCTGCAACAGAGCGCCACAGTATGGACTCCCTCTCTCTCTCTGCCTCTGGTGAGGACTTTGATCTAATGTGGCGAATATGGAAGGACTCACTCTGGACTGAGGCCACAGGTGCCAAGAACACATAAGCACTTGTAGCACAACTGTGTCTTGTTTTGCTATTACGGTACAGGTAGCTCAGATTTTTTTTACATTTCCTATGAAGAATATGGAAAATGTTTCTCTTTGTCCTGCATTACTAACCGTATGTATCATATATACAAGACATTACAACATTATGTAGAATCTGAACCACAGCCCGCGGCTATTTCTGGAGGTGAAATTTTGCCAAAGGAGACAGAAATTGCTGCATTTGTAATCAACACAACCCTGCACATAACTTGGTATTATTTGGAAAAATCCTGCTCACGTGCCATCTAAACAAGCAATAAATACAAACAGAAAAAAAAACACTAAATAATGACATGCTATCTCCAAGGATTTTAGTAAAACATGAAATGCTGCATTGATGTTATATCCCTTATACTGTACCAATTAGTGGCAGTGATGCCGTCACAGTAATGGCATTGCAATAATACCACTGGAAGCCTGAAGGAGTGTTTGATTGTAAAATGTTTCTGTTTTTTGCATTTTTCTTTAAAAAGAGGTGTGTTTTTAAAACTCACAGATGAAGTACACAGGTGTGCCTCTACTGTACGTATTTATACAGATGTCAGTCAGAAATGGAGCACATGATGGTGAAAGGAGATGCTAAAAGTTTAAATGAGCAGTTCAAGCAGACAGGCGATGGCGCAGCCCCACTCTCAAAGTGCTATCTGCTGCAAGTCTCGTAACTGATCTTTTATTTAACCACAAAACCATCAGATTTATTTGTACCACTGAGACCTGCACTGCAACTTCACTTCCACCTTCTGTCAGTGTGACTGAAAATAACCACATTAAAACATGTCACAGCTGCCAGAATTGCAACTCTCTACCATGCTGAGTTTTCATACAAGAGTCACTCTTTTCCTTTAATCTGCAAGTTAGTAACTGTAAAGTTGTAAAGTATATTTTACTGTAACCATTGCCTGGGATTAATTTTTACTCCTTTTGAAACTGTTTAAAATACATAAACATATATTTTAAAGATATTTGCAGCACTAATAAAGATATTCCACAGCAGTGCAGGTGTATTCACCTGGACAACAATCACATACTAAGTAATGACAGCCACTTTCAGGGATTATAGTGCTCACCATCTTACCCCTGGTGTCTTTGTCCCAAACTGATTCAGACACACCCTTCCATGTCCTCCCCTGTCTGCTTGAACTCTCAAGCCATCAGAGAGAGCCTAAAACACTACAACAGCAGCATCTCTGTTAGCTTACAGCACATAGCAGCCATGGCCAAGACTATCAGCAGTTCCAGACTGAGCTATCTAGCTACAGAAAACTCCTGCAATGCACGTGGCTCTCTCTGCCATGGAGCCCTGTCATGGCTGTTGCCTGTTGCCAGGAAACCGACCCGCACAAAGCACAGCATGGGATGATATGCAACCACACTGTGGGGAGACAGACAGGTCAACCAGCCAGCCATGATAGACAAATAAGGAGGAGGGACTGCTGGATATATGGATGGACTTTGGGGGGGGGATTACGTTGCAAGTGAGGGATCATTGTAGCTGAGGGTTAAG
>NW_018128213.1:36959-76136 GCF_001952655.1 Monopterus albus
AAAAGGGGCACTTAGGAATGTAAAGTAGAGCAGTGAGGCTCACTGGGTTAGAGAGGTTACAGGAAGGGATGAGAATGTAAAAAAAAGAAAAGCTTAGTCATAATTATGTGAGGGTGGTAATGTAGCAGATTTAATGATTCCCTGGGAGAAAAGGTTTGAAATGAAAAAGCATGTCAGAGAGAGACACTGTAACACAGTGTAGGTACTGCTGGTTCAACCGGTCTGCCCCAGTGAGACTGCAGTGACAACCTATTTTTTATTGGGGTCTATTAGTTTTCTAGATTTCAGTTCCCTTTCTGCTATTCTGATGGAAGACCACTGTATCACCATACTGCGATTACTATTATTATTATGATTATTAACTGTTTCTTTTATACTGACAACAACTGGAACACTGTAGAGATATAAAGATGGGATTTCTTGCATTATGACCGATGATTGAAACATGGATGTACATATGCTTTATCAATTAAAACAGACAGCTTTTATATGCTGCAACACTAAACTGATTTTTTTTCCATACTTTCCAAGAGAGTACAAAAGAAAAGGGAAATGATACACAAGTGAATATTAGATTTGAAGCAATAAAAGTGTCAGCAATCACAGCCGCACACTGCAGGGTCCACTTACACATCATATTGTCGCCATGGCAGCTAGGCGAAACTCATGCTGTTGCCCTTGACAACTGGAGTCTTCACAGGGACCTTCAGGCTGTGCTCCTGTTAATGGAACAGGTCATTAAAGTAAAGACATTGCTCACTTAAATGATTATAACCCCAATCACATCTTTAAAATCTTATTAATGTCTGAGAAATAAAGTGGATGTTAACACAGAATAGCTTTATATTATTTTCAGTCCTCCATTTGCAATGGAATTATCATCTGGTAAAGCAGAAGACAACAGGCGTTAAATAATAATTATGTCATATGAGTTGGTGCCAGGCCATTTTATTGCTGAAATAAACTATATTAAAATGTCCTAACTTTAGAACTAAAATGCAATGCTAGCTCAGTATGCTGCTACAACAGAGCACAAACAATAGGAGTTTAAAATAAAACAGCTTTAGTGGTATTTGTTTTACCTCCATACCTACAATCAACACCCCCTCGCCAAAAGTGCAGAGTGCTCTCTAGAAATCATACATAACAGTCTCACGCTCCCCCCCCTTGCACCCTTGAATGACAGAACAATGAGAGAATAGAGGAGCAGATTTCCATAACACTGTCCCTTGCTGTGGCTCTGAGCTGCTCATACTGACCTGGTGAGAAAAGCCTCGCTCTCATTAGCTCATGGAGAGCACATTCCTGTCGGTGGGTTCAACAGGCAAAGTGAAGACCTCTCCACTGAAAAAAAAAAAACTAGAGGAAAATAAATACATGACAAGACAGAACTGGTGGTGGACCTACTGGATATCTCACATGCCACCTTTGTACTGACTTAAAAAGTGACAACTCCTATAATTAGCAGCCAATATGATGCGACATTTCAAAAAGGTACTGAGGATTGGGCTTTGTTTAAATGTCACAGGGTGTGTGGTTTTGTTTAGACCCATTTTCTAGGCTTAAATGGTCTTAATTGGAGGACACTATAAAAGGGTCAAAAAGAGCCTTGCTGTGGCTGCCAGAGACAAGAAAACTCCGTCACTGTGCCTGAAAGCTGGTGAATATGTCTTTGATGGTGACTGTGTGGAGAGAGTGTGTATTTCTCAAGGGTGTGTATACTTGTGTATGAGAACTTTAGAATGTGTGTGTGGCACAACAAGACAAAGGGGAGAGTGGGATAGAGCCAAGTGAGCCGATAAAAGATGAGCTGGAGAGAGCGAGGCGCTAGATGCTCACAGCTGAGCTAAATTAGTTCATCTGCTTTGAATCGACTGAATACAACCAGCACAAAGGTGAAGTTTATCATGGAAAATGTCCCTGTAATATCATGGCTTTATAGCATTAAGCAAAAATTAAATATCTGACAAACATTTTTGAAACTATTGCTCTTTATTATTTTTTATAAGAGATTTCTCTCTTTAATCATTCAAAGACTATTAAGGTAAACAAGAATATTCTCAAGGACCCATGACTTCAAAGTGTGTGAAAAATGAAAACAGAAGAGTGAGGTCACTATAAAGTCAGATACACGCAAACTTTATTCAGCAACAACAAACCATAAGAACAATCAAAACAAGCACATTTTCTGTAAAACACAGGATACTATATTTCAGGTAAATAGTAGCTCATGTGCTAACAAGCCATTTTATGAACCAATAAATATTGAGCATACTCAAACGTCTAGCTTCACCTTGGCAACAAGGCAGAGAAAACAGCACTGGTCTTGACAATACAGTGTGAGGAGGAGGACAAGGAATCTTTTTTCAGGATGAAGAGAGAAGAAAAAAAAAAGGAACTGGTGCAATCCAGTTTGTGGCTCCCGCCGTTTAAAAACTGGGAGCTGGAGGGAGCTGCAGCTGCCTGGTTTCCATAGTGATGTGGATGCAGGAGAAGTGAACTGAGAGGAAGAGAGATAGACTATGAAAGGCAGAAATGGAACAAGGTACTAGATGAGAACACACCAAGAGGGAGAAATATGTCTAATGGCAAAAGCAAAGTAAATTCAATACAGAGGCACAGTGGCTGAAGTGGAAAGATGGGCAGTGAAGAGGGAAAAGGAGGTAGTCAAAGAAAAGAAGCAGGAGATGTCGGAGGGATGTTAAGCTCAGACATGGATCCCCAAGACTTGCCACTGGAGACTGCCACCTTCAGGGGAACCTGGGGAACACACACATCAAAGAAAAGGGAAGGGTGCATTCACCTAATTGCTGTGTAAGACAAGAGCAGCCTCAAAATGGATGATTTTAAATCAGAAGTGCTCTTTTGTTGGTAGCACAACATTCACAAATGCTAAGAATTTCTGAATCAAAAAAGGCAAGATCTCTTGATTTACTTTACTTACACAAAACTGCTTCCCTGTGGCTGGCTGGTTGTGTTTTAAAAAAAAGTTGTTCATAATTTCTTTTCCTAAAAAAAGCAGTAAGGGTAATTTCCGACTCCATTAGTCTGGGTCCAATGGAAAAAAAAAAAATCTATAACTTTGCATCCAGGATTGGATGAATGTGTGAAACCCTCTGCATTACCCCATCATGAACATGGCAACCGACACTGCTACACTACAGAATGATTTCAGTTACAGGTTTTCGTCACTCACTTTGAGGTGGATACCTAAATGGTGAATGTGCTGCAGGGACTCCATGGTATTCTTCACCAAAGCTGCACACACATAGCCATACAAATAATAATCAGACTAGTTAACCATTGCAATAATTTAAAGCCTTTTCATGACAGTGTATAGACACACACATACAGTATGTAAATTGTAGCATTTTTACTTCAGTGAACCAAAACAGGCTTTAATATACAAAACAAATTTCAAGCATATTTACTAACTGATGCCCAGGATACTGACGGCAGAATATTTACCTGCAAAGTGCTCCACCTGAGAGTCCTCCACTTCATACAGAAGTTCATCATGGAGCTGTGCTATCAGCCTGGAAAAACAAACACATTCAGAAACATATAAAGCACCAACTACCCTACTACCACAACAATAATGTTGAGTCATAACTCTGCTGACCAGGACCAGAGGGAGAGAAGACATTACAGCTGTTTTAAAGTTCACACATTTGTTGTGTGGACAATGGAAACACACAAAGCCCGGTACGGTATGGGTAGGGGTTTCTGGCGGCAGTAGAAAGACCACATTAACTGTTTCAAAACACAGGAGAAAAATTTTCCTGAGGCTGCTTTTAGCTTTTATGCTCTGAGCCACTGGAACATGAGAGCCACTAAAGGTTTTAGCTATTTTTAAACACAAACTTAAAACCCCTTTAGCCTGATTTTGGATTAAATGTTTTATATCTTATTTATTTTATTTAATCATTTATCTTATGGCATTCATTACTTCATTTGATCCACTCTCTCTTTTATTTGCTGCTGTTTTTAATCTATTTTAGCTACTCTACCTTTTATTTAGTTTATTTTTATTTTTACCACTTTTATTATTAATTTATCACTATTTTTATTTCTTATGTATTTTACTGTCATATTGTTTTACTTTTAGCATTTAACCTAGCTTATGATCAGTTTGTCAATCATACTGTATGTGAAGCACTCTGAAATGTTCTAACCTGTACGAAAGATAATATACAAATAAAGTTTAGAATGACTGGATCGATGTTTTGCCTTTCTATATTCCGACTGATCCACACTGTGAAGAACCAGTGTGTATTCTACTAGTGCAGTCAGGTGAAAGGAGAGAATGGAGGGGACAGTGTTATGTATAACATGGGATCCTCAGTCGATGGTGCCATGTTTAGAGGTTGTACCTGGCAGAGATGGAGTTGGAAGAGGAGACCAGGTTGAAGATTCTGATCATGGCCATCTTACAGAGATCAGCAGCAGAACCTGTACAAAAATCCACATGCACATGTGTTTAACCACTATATCCACAAACAGGTCACATCTAACAGCTGCCCTTTCCTGATCATCAGAAGTATACAAACTGATGCTATTGTACAGAACCCAGTCATCGGACAGTCAGGCTACCTTGGATAACAAAGTTGACAGCCTGCCTCTCAGCCTGCATACGGAAGCCCCAATCTGGAGAGCTGATGTTAGGGAGGCTCCGCCGCCGACCCATGATGGATAAGACATAACCTAAAAAAAGTTTTGACTTTGTATCATCTTGTGTCTCAAGGCATATACTGCTTCACATGCATAACAAAGCACATTTAACCAAACAAATACTACAAACACATCTTGCATTAGACATTACAAAAAAACAGTAGCTGCAGTGCCATCAATTTAGCCGCTCACTTTCACATTCGGTGGTCAGTCTACACAAGTACACTGAAATATACTTTGAACTCAAACTCAAATTTAACAGCTTGAAAAACAGAAGAAACGAGTTCTGCAGTCTGTTTAGTCAGGCCAGTGTAATAAATCTTCTGGTTGATGCCAAACATGACATTTTTCAAATAAAACAAGAAAGGGGTCTGATATTACCAGGCAGAGGCAACATTACTTTAGCATGTGCAGTTTAATAATAATAATAATCACCTTTATTTGGCCAAGTTGTTACACACAAGGAATTTGTTTCCGGTACAGAACCGAGGCAGCCATCTGCGGCACCAACTCACAGTGATGGCTCTAACCATTGGGGGCAACTTGGGGGTTCAGTGTCTTGCCCAAGGACACTTCGACATGTGGACTGCAGGCACTGAGATTTGAACCTTCAACCCTCCAGTTGGGAGACAACCGCTCTACACACTGAGCCACAGTCACCCGAAATGTTAAAATGTTAACCCAAGCACTTGACTCACAGTGTCGGAGCAGATAAGTAGGTGTTTAGCTTTACAAGGCAACTGTACCATGCACTGAATCAATACTGTATGATCGGAAAAATAACGACTGGGTCTGTGCATGGGGTCCAAACAATCTCTGAAGAAAGTACATACTGTATGTCATTGTACTTTGCTGCAGATATAATCTATATTTGGCAGAAAGACACATATGTTACAAGAGCATAAGAAAAGCATACAAGGCAGAGACACATGTAAGTCAAGTTACATAAAGGGTTTTTTTTTTTGAAGGTATAGTTGCTGGGTAGAAATACCTACATTTGGTAATGGGGGGGGGCTTAAAGACAACGGACACTGGTGGCATCACATCACATGACACCTGTAATACAACGGGAGCGACAGAAATTCAGTGCAGAACTATGAAAATGGGTGAGTATGTCAGTATTTCATTCTTTTGATGTGTGTTGACGCCAGGCAAACGGGACAATACCCTGATGCAGCGATGTGCATCAACCTGTGATGATGGCTGTCAGTTCATTGCCGGTGTGTGGGCTTCCACTGAAAATGATGGGAGCAGGGGTTTTGATGCATCACACACTGTCAGTGTATAGTGCCCTTGGGAATCAGTTACATAGGTCTCAGAGAACAAGTATAAAGTCAAGCTGTTTGAAAATCAGGGGGTCTATGCCAATTGTTGGGGAAAGAGATCATCTGACATTGGTCTGAGAATGTATTTGCTGTTTCTTTGGTTGTTTTATAATCTTAAACCATAGATACTTCACTTAGATTGATTACTCACATTTTATTTCTTAAATTGATTACCACTTATATGTGATAAATGCTTTCATTCTGCTAATGTACATTCTGATTTCTTTGTTTGCTTGATGATGTGCAACTATGGAACTTTTTCTTGCCCACGCTCCTGATTACATTTTCTCATTTTTATAATTGACTTGCTCATCTGCTCATAATCAAATGTCTTCACATATTCACACTGGTCATTATCAGCTGTTATTATTTTGATGACATATTTTGCTCAGATTTTGTCATATGGTATATACAGTGACAGACATATTGATCAGATATGATTTGGACTGAATTATTAATTGATTACTTCTATCCTTAATCTGATCAGTTCATTGACCAAATTGATTATTTGTTTGTTGTTTGATTTTTGGTTTCCTTAATAGGTTATTTTGGTCACAGATTAACATTAAATCGGTATTAGCATTTGAAGAGTATACAGTATGTTCATATTTTAGATATCAAGTAAAATCATTGCATATTCTCTAGGATTAATGTTTTGTCTGGTTCATTTTTCAGGTCAGATCAATAAAAAAACTGCCTCAACTCTGAATCATGTTTTGGTTTAAAACTCTGGATGGAAAAACTCTACTTATTCTGAACCATTTTAGTCCTTTCAGTCAAATCATCCATAACCACAGGCTGAGCAGGTCCAAAGCTACAGAGTGTAATTTGAAGAGAACAGGGTCAGGAAAAGTCACTTGTTGATACAGCACTGTACTGTAAGTGATTATGATAAGAGCAGGCTTATAATGACACAAATGTACACCCACATACATACACACACACACACACAAATCCTGCTATACGCGTGATACAAAAGCAAAGAGAAACACTCACATTCCCAGGAAAGTCACACAAAAACAGTGGAACGCAACACAAACATGTTCAGGGGAAGTGATGTACACAAAATACACACATATACACACATTATATGCAGGTGTGCAGCATGCACAAGCTCACACAGTGGGACCAGTGCATTACATCAGATGGACAATGGAGTTGGTTTTACAGTTAAATCCCTCTAGTAACCCTTACTATGAGGTAAGCCAACCATGGCATGAACACTAAATGATCGTCTTCCCAGAACAAACACACACAGCATACATGCATAAGAAATTAGTACACTACAGATTGTAACAAACACAAAAACCTTGACACAAGCATGTGACCTTTTTACTAGGAACAATGTCGGACCCACTGACAGAGATGTGCCGTGTATTTTGTTTATGTGATAACACACCACACAAATGTCTACGGACAGTTATGACCGTGATTCATCCTGAAATGTGTGTGTTTTTCCAAGCCCAGTAGGCTCAAGCCAGTGACAGTGCTGTGAAGGTCAGCGCTTTTCAAGTTTAGGCAGTTTTCATGGTCAGTGATGTGTAGAAAGTGGTAGCTGTTTGATTGGCAGCAGCACTGGAAATCAGGGCTGGGCAACAATTCAGTAGCATTATTTAGTGAGTTTTAGATGTTTTGGCACATACTGCCACAATACAAACATGGTTGTGTTTTAAATTAATGATTCCAAGCCAAAATGTAATTAAAAACTGACAATTTTCATTTTTTAAGTAGAACAATATTGAAGTGGACTTAATATTTGAAGGTTGAGGCTTTAATAAGGCCTTCAGGTTTAGTCTGGGCTAGTGAAGATTTCAGAACACATTATGAAAAACCGGAAGTAATTACAATAAAATACATTTGCCCTGAATGTAATATCTCAATATGTTGGAACCTTTCAGAGTACAGACATCTGATTTTCTCATCACTGATTTCTTGATGTATTGATTGAATTGCAGCTGAGTACATATAGCTGAGTATGGCTGCCATTTATTAATGTTCTGTTTGCCAGCTCCATTCTCTGCAAGAGTCTGGTGTCTGCTGAAAAATGTTCATGTGCATGTGTATGAACAGTTTGACAGTTCATCAGAGCCAGAATATGCTTATGTGTGAGTGCTGGCACAGCAGGGTGTTTACATATCGTCATATGCAGATCTAGGCTTCCTTGTCTGCCGCGGCCTTCAAAAGACTTGGCTAGTTTTTATGTCTGATTCCTCATGTTGTGTTTAAAAGAAAAAACTCCTTATCTCTTCATCTTTTTCCTCAGGCAGTCCTTACAAGTGAAGGTACAGCACTCATCTCAAAACATTAATGAACTCTACATGATATGAAGAATGGGACAGGCTTACCCAGAGTGTCAGCTTTATCTCATTTTAATATCAAAGACAGTGCATTTGAAACAGAGTGTGGACCATTCAGAGAAGCACAGCCATGATGGCTATGGCCATGAAGTCATATTTTGTAGTTTACAGTAAAAACTCATCTTTGTACCCTTCTTTCTGGGTTGTTGGATTTCTACACTTGATCCTCAATAACATCCACAGCCTTTTCCTCCTGGTTATCCTGTCTCTGCACTGCGATACTGACCTCACCTTCACATTGCCCTTTCCAGTACATTTTTAACAAATATGACAATAGCTGAGTCTACACTGTTGACCTCACCTCTGTACAGCCTGCCAACACCCATCAGTTCTCAACAACTGTATAAGATAATAATCAACCATACTCAGTGTAGAGTGGACAAGGGGTAGCAGCACACATTAATCTCTGCTCCTTGAGTCACAGCACTGCAGCTAAAGCACAGGCTAGCGTGATACTGTAGGTCTCCTCCCCGCCAGCATAGATTATAGAGGACTATTTTAAGCCAATGTTCCTCACGGCTTCATTCAGACACACCCACGATCGTGACAGAGAAAGAGCCACAGTACGTGAGTTATATTCGCCACATGCAGAAGACTGGACAGTACTGATGTGAGGCCAGAGATTTCTTGCTACAACAAGGCTGACAAACAAGATTGTGTTCCAGGAGAATTTTATTTCTCATATTACTGCTGTTTAGGGCATTCTCCAAAACAATCATGGTTTTTAGTGAGCTGAACACCTCACAAAAATGCACAATAGACATGTGCAGACATCTAGACCATCATGATAAGTATGTCATTGTGCGGGTCTTTCCATTAATGTGACTGCATGCAGTTCAGACTTGTGCTGTGCTTGAAAGTGACACAGTACATAAATGTTACTAGGTATGACCTAGTGTAAGTGTAATTGTAATTGACTTTACAGAAAAGTGACCAATGTGTTCATTCATGAAGTCGACACCTTCAGATGCCATCAGATTAATGGAAAGGAGCACATGTCTGAAAGGGGCTTTATAAAAGTGCTATATTTCTGCTGGGGAGTGACAAAAGGAAAAGAGATATGGAAACAGCGACATAGACTGGACAGGAAAGAGGAAAAGGAAGGAAGACAGATGGAAAAGAAGGGTGAAAAGAAACAAAGAGAAAGAGTGAGACACAAACTGAGGGAAAGCAAGACAGAAAGAGGGTGGAACAAGAGTGGCACAAAAAAATCCAAGCACCATCTCCGATGGGAGCATCACCATGGTGATGAGCTGAATTAAAGTTGACTGTCTGGTGCATCGTCACTCAGCCCCTGAGAATAAGGAGACTTCCAATGTGATTGATCTATACGCAGCATTTTAGAAGACTGAGCCCATTATGCTGCTTCGATTAGGAAGCTGACACTGGGGAAAGGGATGTAATGAGGGGGGCGCACAGTGTGTCAGTGGTGATACAGTAGCACTTGTCTGTGCACGTCTCTAGGTCAGTGTTTGTGAAAAAGGTGTCTGCCATCCCAGCTGGCATATCTACTGCCCTGAACTCTCTTAATGTTTACTACAAAACAAGGTTATTTTTCAACACTTGTTATACAAAATAAAACAACTCAGGACCTAGTTTTCCCATTCAGCAACATTTAGAGAGATTAGGTTAAGTTGACATAAGTGGCTCTCTCTCACTGTTTTCTAGTCATTTGATTAGGATGTTAAGTGGTCTGCTCTGTTAACCCATCAGTGTTTTATTAGCCAAGGGAAACTCAATACAGCACACATAATATGCAGTTAATATTGGAACAGATCACAGGTCAGAGGCTGAGGTCTGAACCCGAATGTAGTGCTCAGTGTTAAAGGATCTGTTTTGGTGCAGTCTGATCTCATCCCCTAAAAAATGCAGGGACTAACCCAGACATACTGTATACACAGTTACCTACACACATTTCTATCATATTTGAGGAGACACCTTGTTGACTTCAACCATTTGCCACCCTTAACATTAATGCATAATTTCCATATGTTAAATGTGAATTACTTCTAATCATATAAATAAATATTTTGCTATTAATTTCTGGCACACAGTTCTTATACAGTGATTGACATATTTACTTCAGCATCTATTCTTTTAGGAACATTAAGACTTAAGGCAACCTTAAGGCAATGATTCACATACAACAAGCAATGGCAATGTGAATATACACAGACCTTGCTTGTGGCACTGCTGGATAGTTCTCTGGATGAAGGCCTGGACTTCTGTGTAGGTTTGGAGGAAGCTGTCCTGGAAGTGTCTGGCCTGCTCAGTGCTCACCCCCAAAATCCCAGACAAACGCTCACGACCTGTAGTGATCATTTACAAGTCAATATCTAACTTGCATTTAACTATCAAATTAAAATTCAAAGGAGGATTTTACCATGGGTACATTGATGCCATGCAAACCCACAATGGTTAGCCTTATGCTAGCGCCAATTTATACTATCCTTAAGTATATTCCACTAAGCTAATAAGCTAAATGGTTGCTTGCGGTGGTTTCATATTTATCAAAGATCCATCAGAGAGTGGGATCAATCTTCTCATCTAAATCTCAATATGAAAGCAATTCTGCATATTTCCCAAAACGTCAAACTAATCCTCTCATATCAATGTTGTGTGATGATGACCACAAATGTGCATCATGAAAGACTAATGCAAAAGACTAAGCTGACAAATGAATAATGAGAAAACTTAAATGGAGCAAAACTACCTTTATCAAGACTGTAGCGTTGTAGAAGGCCAGGAGAAGAGAGTAAAGTTAAAATCAAGAGAGTGAACAGAGAACAGACTGGACCAGAGGGTAGAAGAAGTAGAACCAAGTTAAGGGTGAGAGATAAGAGAGGACCAGACAAAAGCAAACTGGGCAAAGATCGGGGCAGCACTGCAAGGTCTGTGTGGTTTTGAGCTCTGAGGGGTGTACATTGTACCCCTTTAGTTCAGTCTTCCCAAGACTAACCTCTGAGTAATTAATTAATTATATGTGGTTGGCGATGAGTAATGTCGTGCCAAACAGCCCACCGGTTAGTAGGAGGGTTACTAGGGGCAGCAGTAGTTTTTGCATACCAGAAACTACTGGTATCAAACATGCAGACATACAAACATATGTTTGCTTATCATTAGTTCTCTTGGATGTTTCATCTTTACTGTGCATATAGTATGGTACAGTGGTGTGAAAAAGTATTTGCCCCCTTACTGATTTCTTATCTTTTTGCATGTTTGTCACACTGTAATGTTTCAAATCATCAAACAAATTTAAATATTAGTCAACGATAACACAAGTAAACACATCATGCAGTTTTTAAATGAAGGTTTTTATTATTAAGGGAAAACAAAATCCAAAACTACAAAGCCCTGTGTGAATAAGTGTTTGCCCCCTAAACCGAATAACTGGTTGGGCCACCCTTAGCAGCAACAACTGCAATCAAGCGTTTTCGATAACTTGCCATGAGTCTGCCACAGCGCTGTGGAGGAATTTTGGCCCACTCATCTTGGCAGAATTGTTGTAAGTCAGCCACATTGGAAGGTTTTCGGGCATGAACTGCCTTTTTAAGGTCATGCCACAGCATCTCAATTGGATTCAGGTCAGGACTTTGACTAGGCCACTCCAAAGTCTTCATGTTGTTTTTCTTCAGCCATTCAGAAGTGGACTTGCTGATGTGCTTTGGATCATTGTCCTGCTGCAGAACCCAAGTTCGCTTCAGCTTGAGGGCACAAACGGATGGCCGGACATTCTCCTTCAGGATATTTTGGTACACAGCAGAATTCATCGTTCCATTTATCACAGCAAGTCTTCCAGGGCCTGAAGCAGCAAAACAGCCCCAGACCATCACACTACCACCACCATATTTCACTGTTGGTATGATGTTCTTTTTCTGAAATGCGGTGTTACATATACGCCACACATAATGGGACACACACCTTCCAAAAAGTTCAACTTTTGTCTCGTCTGTCCACAGAGTATTATCCCAAAAGCCTTGGGGATCATCAAGATGTTTTCTGGCAAAACTGAGACGAGCCTTTATGTTCTTTTTGCTCAGCAGTGGTTTTCGCCTTGGAACTCTGCCATGCAAACCATTTTTGCCCAGTCTCTTTCTTATGGTGGAGTCATGAACACTCACCTTAACTGAGGCAAGTGAGGCCTGCAGTTCTTTGGATGTTGTTGTGGGGTCTTTTGTGACCTCTTGGATGAGTTGTCGCTGCGCTCTTGGGGTAATTTTGGTCGGCCGGCCACTCCTGGGAAGGTTCTCCACTGTTCCATGTTTTCGCCATTTGTGGATAATGGCTCTCACTGTGGTTCGCTGCAGTCCCAAAGCTTTAGAAATGGCTTTATAACCTTTTCCAAACTGATAGAGCTCAATTATTCTCTTTCTCATTTGGTTTTGAATTTCTTTGGATCTCGGCATGATGTCTAGCTTTTGAGGATCTTTTGGTCTACTTCACTTTGTCAGGCAGGTCCTATTTAAGTGATTTCTTGATTGCGAACAGGTGTGGCAGTAATCAGGCCTGGGTGTGGCTAGAGAAATTGAACTCAGGTGCGATAAACCAGTGTTGTGACAGGGGGGCAAACACTTGTTCACACAGGGCTATATAGTTTTGGATTTTGTTTTCCCTTAATAATAAAAACCTTCATTTAAAAACTGCATGATGTGTTTACTTGTGTTATCGTTGACTAATATTTAAATTTGTTTGATGATCTGAAACATTACAGTGTGACAAACATGCAAAAAGATAAGAAATCAGTAAGGGGGCAAACACTTTTTCACACCACTGTATATGTGCAGAGTTTTTTGCATTAAGAACAATAAACTAAAAATTCAAAATGCTGCCAACATGGACTTTGTTTTTGGAAAGTCAGCCTCAGAGTAGAAGATGAAGACATCTGAGTTAATTCGAATTGTCATGTCTGCCTGTTTGGCGCGTACACGGCTGCTGAATATGTCATGACCCCGACCCCTTCAGCAGCATGCCTGGTTATGTGTTTGTGTGTTGAAGCCACTGAGTCTGATGTGTCTGCTGTATGTAACAGGGATGCAGAATGAGACAGATGTTGCCTTGCAGATGTTGTGTGAAAGCTATAGAGCACGGACTCTGGATTAGTGTGTTACTTTGTGTGAAGCCCCACATTCCTTCTGGATGAGGTCAGATCACGGAGGGACCTTTAACCTTCGTTAGTGACGCTCCCCACACTACTCCTCTTGTACCCCTCTCTCATTCCAGTTTGTCTTCTCCTATAAGTTCTTCTACTCCAACAACCCTCCTGTTAATTCTGCCCTTTGTTTTCTGTTTTCTTGTTTGTCCTCTTTCTGATGCCAGTGTCCTTTCTATTATTAAGAAGCTGCAAAAAGTCTTCTGTTGATATTGCTAGTTTAAGAATTTTTCTAAACTAAATGTAGATCAGTTTAAAACCATTTCTCACCTACTCCATGTATTTCTTTATTAGACACTATTACTAGGCCTTTCTATTTGGTTACATGTACGTGTACATATGTGTGTATATGAGTTGAAGCACTCCTGCCCCTCCTCCCTGGCCTGATTATTGTTTGGCACAGAAAGCTTCCTTAGTATTTGGTATCCACGGCAACACATCCTTTCATGAAGAGCTGTCTGTCTATGCTGATCAGGAGCTCCTTCCATTCTTCTTCTCATTTCCCTTGTTCCTTCGCTTACTCCTTCCCTTTACTCTACTTTACTCCCTCGTCTACCTCCACCACCTCCCCTTTCTTTTTGTATGTATTTTCATCATTTGCCTTGCCATAATTTTTCCACACTGACCTTTTGCTTTCTGAACTTTCCCCATGCTACCCTACATTTCTCAAATTAATAGCTTTAAGATAAAGTATTTTGCCTTGTTGACTATTATTGTGGAGGATTGTTGAATTATGTTTGTGTGCTTATGTTTACTTTCTCCTGCTGAGCTGTGACTCCTGCTAAAGTAGAAATAGCATAGAGCGCTCCATCATCAGTGTGTGAGTATAGGATTTTGCTAAGCTCTTGAATGGACTGAAAGCATAAGTGAGAGACAGCCACTGGCACAGCTCCTTGCATGCATATTCTGATGAAAACCATATGCTTTAGGGTCACCACTGAATGCTTGCCAAATCTGTGCTCTTCCTGACAGTCTAAAGATAGATAGATTAGATAGATAGATAGATAGATAGATAGAAATACTTTATTAATCCCAATCTGGGAAATTGCATTGTTTCAGCAGCAGTTCACACTCAATATCAAGCACACAAACCAATAAATAAAATAAAATGGAAGCAAACAGATTTACAAAAGATGCACAGTGAGCTGCAGAGTGACAAGAGTGCCAACCAAATGGTGCACTGACTCCTGTGTATATAGTATTAGGTAGGTGATCATAATATTATGGCTGATCAGTGTATATTATACATGCCTATACTTAACTCAGCTCTAATCAAGTGTCCAATTTTTGCTTCAAGGGAAACTAAACCCTACTTCTGACATTTGGTTTCTTTGCCCAGTCCTACAATATGATTATCACAGGTGTCTCTTCACTTAGTATTATGAGGCTTTTCCATGTTCTTCAGTTTGGCTGAGATATGTCAAATTTAGTAGAGCACAACTGAGAACAAAATGCCTGTTATAAAAGCTGCATGAGGCAGCTCCCATGGCATGTTTTGGTGCATGATTTACTTTTAAATATCTAGAGCTTCTCAAAGTATAATATAATGTGAGCTCTAGTTTGGCATAATAGCAGTTTTGACAACAGGCTCTAAGCTTTGTCAGTCCAGAGATAAATTCACACCAGATCATTATAGAGGCTCTTATGGTATGAGCCTATGGAAAAACAGCTGTGACTCCTTCTAAGCATTTAAAGTGGCCACTGGCATTAAAACCTGATGAAGAGTGCAGACTGTCTGTAAAACCTCCCTCCATCACAAAGGTGAAAGCACAAATGCACACTAACATGCTCACGTTTCGCATATAGGCAGGTGCACAAACATGTTTCAATTTTAATTACTATTACTATCATTATTATTGTTAAGAACCAACCCAACAAATCCCCCTTGAGCAAGCACTTGGAGATAGTAGGATGGAAAAACTCCCTTTAACGGAAGGAACTGCCGAAAAGACCGTGGCTCTTGGTAGGTGGCCTTCTGCCTCGACCCGATGGGGTGAGTGGATAGAGGAGAGAGAGTGCTCTGCTCATGTGTGAACCATAAATGGGTCACAAGTGACACAGACAAGTCTCTTTATGGGGCACAAAGATGCATTATACATTCTTCTCGCTCTATTTTTATCTTTCCTGTAACTCTGTTTTACCTCCCACCCCAATCTATGCCCACTGTTTGGAATCAGGGGTATGAAAGAAACAGGAAAATTGAAACACTATGTCCCAGTACAATTCACTAGTCAAACAGTTACCCTTATCAAACATGCAACATCGAACCCATCACTAAATAACACTTAAACCTACAGTTTTGTCATGTCGAAACAATACAGGTCAGTTGTCCAGTTGAACGATTTTCATTATCGTCAACTGATTATTGCCACTCAATGCTCTGTGAGAGAATGCCCGTGTATGTGTTCGTACTCACCTGCCCCATACACAACAGAGTAGACAATACGTTTAGCGTGTTCTCGATCCTCAGATGTTACCTCTCTCTCATTCACCCCCTTCCTGAGTAACAGATATAAACACATTACAGAGAGAAAGAGAGAGAGCCCTACATGAAATATATGCAGTGGCTTCAGAAAGTATTCAAATTAGCAAAAATTGAAGAAAACATGTTTTACTTTGTCATTATGGGTTACTGAGTGTTGATTGATGGGCAAAATGGATTATCCATTGAAAATAAAATCTACTGAGTACTTTACCAGGCACTGTACATACAGTGCAATGTCGGAATATTTTTAGAGGTGAACAAAATGATGTAGAGGTGAAATGTTTAAGAAAGTCAGACTCTAACACGCTCAGAAAATTAACTGACAGTATAATCCAAAACTAAGCTTTTTTTAAGGAAAATGTGCAACTGAAATCCTTGGCTGGCCAAGTTTAACCATTTTTATAGACTAGATTAGAAACCGAATAATAATGACCCCCAGGTGATGATTTCCACACAGAATGGTAATACAATATTGTACAAATTGCAGAAATCAATTCAAATGCAACTATGATGAGTTGTTGCATGTATGAACAGGTTTGTTTAGATGTTTGTCCACTTTGATTCTTGTCCAGTCTGGTGGGAATTCTGAAACAGAGATAAATAAAATAAACCAAAACAATTAAAAAGAATGGGAGAATAAGGAAGAATACTATTGTGTGCAATAGAATAAAAATCCTAGATAGGCATAAGGTAGACATAAAAAGGCATAAACATGAGACAGAGTGGACAAAGACAAAAGGAAAAGGATTATAAACCCTATAAAAACACAAACAGCGTGAGACATGGAAGTTAAAAGAATATGAAGTATAAAGAGACAAAGAGGCTATAGAAAAGAGCAGAGAGAGGCAGTGATGGACTCAGACATTTATGTAATGTGACTTGTCATCAGCTGTAGCACTGGGAATCAGAGGGTGGGATGATATGTCTGCAAAGGACTTTCAGAGGGACTGATGTGGAGATTCAGCTTCTGATCAGTGTTCAAAGAGTGTTGTCATCTGCCTAACACCATATCCTGCAGGTTCAGCACTATGTGTTTCAGGATGTCAGGTGTTTTGATACCTGTAGCTCTTAAATATGAAGATATTAGGTAATTACTTTATAGTCCTTTTCTGCTGTTCTTGTTCTCTCCCACAAACATACACACATTTCTCTGGGAGCATTCCCCTTCACTGGGCATCTGGGTCAAGGAAATCCATACTGGATTTTTACCACCCCCTGCTGGATAGGTATTAATCAACTGCAGACAGATTGAGTCTGTCAAATTTTGAATCTGAATGATGAACATATGTTTGTCTTTAGCTTTCCTAGAACTGGCTTATTGCTGCTACATGTTAGTGTTTGACAGTTTGCTACAAGCTGGAGATCAAGAAAGCTACAAAGCTTCAAAAGCAGGTTTTGTGCATTACAAAGAAAAACCTAAATAATACTGGGCATAACAAGCAAACGGGTTCTGTAGCAGGCACAACGCTTCCAGCCATGCAGACTGAATAAAAAGTTTTCTACCCTCTGATCTACTGTAAACCTGTCTCATTCTGCAATACTTGGAAAGAAAGGTAGTTTCGACCAAAATGATTGAGGACATTACTGGTGAGAGAACGATATTGTGAAAGAAAAGGTTAAGAAAGAGGGAGAGAAGGAGAGAAAAAGAGAAAAAAGAAAATAACACGTAAAAGAGTGATAAAAAGGAAATGGGAATAAGAGTGGAGTAAGGGTAGAGAGGACAAGAAACTCGTTAACTACCTGAAAATAAAAGCAGAGACAACTCCAAGAAAAGAAATAAGACTATAAACGAGAGTGAAACAGATGGTCCAAAACAAGAGAGTAAGGATGAGTAATCCCAGCAGAGCTGCAGTGACACCAGTTAATTCATTTAAAGGTGACAGAGATAATGAAAGAGATACAATAGGCAGCCTCAGTAGAGCTGTTAATATGCTCTGTGTGACCAGGATTTCTGCTTAACCAGCTGCCCTCTGCTACACACTTGACTGAAATGGATGACATAAGTAAAAGTAGAACACTGGGACACATGTATACACACCAAACACACAGTGCTAAAAGAAACAGGACAGACCTGCTGTAAGTGTAAACACAGACACACACTGGCATCAAGACAAACGAAAAAAACATCCACTCACAAAATGCTTCAACAGTGTGATAATGTAATCACAAGGGCAACTGGCCCAGGAATCCTGTCTACGGAAAAGGGACAGCAAATGAGGTGGTTGGCATGGTAGTTATGGCAACAAGGTTATTAGCATTTGAAGTGAAGGAGTCATCAGTGTGAGGAGAAGGTGATGAGACTGGGACAGGGAGAGGGGAGGAGAAACCCATCAGAGTATCAACACTGATCATGGCAAGGATATCAGGTGAGAGCCTGTGTGAGAGAGAGAGAGAGAAGACCTACCACTGAGAAGCCAACATGGCAAAGACATCGGCCTGGGGGTTGGTAAAAACACGGAGCAGCTCAGGGTCAGAGGAGAGGTGTGCCAACAAACGAAGCTCCACCTGGCAGAAATCTGACGCACACACAGATACAAACATACACATAAATATATACAATTTCTTGATGACACATTAACATTTTGAAAAAGAGGCTTATTCACCTTATTACCAAGAGTTAGATGAGACACTGAGACAACTAATGTGTGAATGAATGTTACTTCGGCTTTTTACCTTTAGGGGTTGCCACAGCAAATCGTCACACTGACGTTTCGCATGTTGAGATTTGGCACGTGTTTTACGCCGGATGCTCTTCCTGACCCGACCCTGACCACAGCGGCACAAGTGCTGCGCCCTAACCACTAGTCTATCAGGGAACTACCAAGACAACTAATGTGTATGTGTGGTAAATATAAAGCCACTGGCAGCAGTTGGCTAGCTTAGCTTAGCTTAGCACAAAGGAGGAGACTCATAGACTGGAACAAATTCGCCCTATCAACACCTCCAGAAAGTTAGTGCACCTACAAAATAGTCAGACACAAAACCCCTTGTACAGTGAAACCAACACTTTACATTAAAACAAATTAAATATAAAGTGCTATTTTGTCAACTTAAGAGCTGTTGATAATCAAATAAGGTTTGAAGAGAGTGTTCTTTTTCAAAGAGAATTTACTACAAATACACATTTTTGCCAGTTTTTAAGTTGAACACCATCACTTTATGCAGAGGTTCACCCTTTCCACTGCTTCCAGATTTACCTGCATTTGATAGAAAAGTTTTCAGCCTTGGTCTGATTTTCCTAGAGGACGTAAATACTAACATACCTATGCAAGTGTCACAGTAGAAGCTGACCCCATGATTCTTTGACATGACAGCCTAGTGACGTTTGTTGCAACTACATGGCTACATCTTCTCCATCTAACCCTATAATATGCCTTGTATCAGGATCTTCTGTGAATGTTGGATCTGAAAAAAGTTAGATATTGTTTTTGTTTTTTTATACTGTTAAAACTCACACTGCTAGATTCCTATATCTCTCAGTGCAACAGGTCGTTTTGTGTGTATGCCTCACCAAAATTATGAAGGGATACATTTTGCTTTGGTCGAAATCTCCTATCACAGGCATTGTTACTGTCATGCGCTTTGAACTCTCGCACTGCTTTAAAACAAATCAATATCCATCCAACAAGAAAACAATAAATTATGTGAAAGCTTATGCTTTTAATAAATGATTCATGTGTGTAGATAAAGCTTTCATATTACAGTATGTAAGAGTAATCCTATAATTGTTTTTTTGGTTACAATCAACAGCAGAGGTCTGTTTAGACACAGGAGAAAACTGTGTAATTACAGGACAAACAAATTCAGAACAGTGATGTTGTAAAATACACAAAAATACTTCAGCTAAAAGGCTTCTGAGACCAAACTGTTTCACAAATCTGCCCACAGCACCTATATAAGCAAAGAGATAACCAGAGGCTAAAAAGGACATACAATGACAGACACAAACCCATCTGTCTCACCCATTTGCACACTAAAAATGTTTACAGATACACATAGACACATAGATACAAGACACACACACACACCTCTTTGTGGCAGTTAACAGTGTGTTAGGACAACATGTCTGGTGCTGAGAGGTTTACAACTCTCTTGTCAGTTTTGAAAATGTGAACTGACACGTCTCTCAAGACATACTCGCACATGCACAGTCGCACACACACATACAAAGGAAGAAACACAAACACACACTTAAGTCGACTCACACAAAGCAACTGCAGTACATTCCATTACAGCCATTCCAACCAGACACATCTCTTCCTCTCCTCAGCTGCTTTAAAATCAAATTAAGCCCAAGCAAATGTGGGGAAAATTGACTCAACATGGATGGGGGAAATTGTAACAGGTTAATGGGAAGAGAAAGGATGAAGGGTAGGTGGGTGAAACTGACAAGAGGATGCATCATGCACTGTTACATTAAAAAAGCTAGCATTGCATTAACAAACACTGAGGTAAATTTTACAATTTTCATCAGGGGAGGAGTGAGAAAAAATACCCTAGACTGTTCAGTTCAGGCTAAAATGACCATCAATTGCCATTTAATCCAGGTCAGACATAAACTGCAGAGGAAAAAGACAAAAGGGACAGGGTAAGGGAGCAATTTCACTGGGATGGACGGTGAGGTGAGAGATGGAGAGAGCAAAGACAAATGATTTTGGATGTGAAAACAGAAGCATATTGCTGACGAGAATTTGTCTGCGTGTGTGTGTGAGTGAGAGAGAGAGAGAGAGAGAGAGCGAGATGAAGAGATTGTGTGCAGGAGGTTTAAAGGAAAAGAGGCAGAACATTTGGGTTAATGTAAAAATAAAATGTGCTTATGAAATGGGGATAAATACTGTAATGTTAAATTACATGTGGATGTATGATCGTGAGCCAGTATATTATTATATTACAAATTATTAATTACATTAATTAAATCTGAAATAAACACAATAATTAGTTGTAGACAAAATAAAGCACTTTGCAAAAGCAGGTGTTTCTTGTGTAGGGTACAGTCTGAAGGAACAGAAATTTACTTTTATACTACACATATCTTCCTTTCAAATTTCCAGAGAGCATTAATGTACAGTGTAGCAGCATATATTACTTCAAACTAGAGCTATTAAAAACAATACATAAGTAGCTAGAGTACTAGCTCCTGTTGTTCCTTAGACTGTGCACTAAGATGCTGAGGGGACAAAGTCGAGTCTCATACATTTTTAATGTCATCAACCATAGTCCCCTGAACAGTGATGCTCTGTAGTACAGCACTGCATGAAGTATGAAGGTTATGAATAAAAGCATAAGAGCGTACTGCAAAAGTCCCATGTGAGCTGCAGTTAGTCTGGAAAGGCCTCCAGGATGAGTACATCAACCAGCATACAGGCCAAGGGAATGCAGTGATATACGCTGAACTGGATTGTGACAGTTAAAGTCTACTGGTGGCTAAAGGATCTCATATGTATCCTGTACTTCATACCTGAAAGCCATAAGGACTAGAGAAGGGACGAGACCAAAATCCCAAATCAAGTGAAGATTTATTTCAGGAACACAGCTGGTAGTCTAGATCTCAATAAATGTCATCCCCTCTAAATCTACCATTAATACAAATTTTGAGATCATGCTAAAATAATGATTAACAATAATATATATAAGCATATTAAATCTCACTGAGATATATCTATCCAAAGAAATGAGGACAGACCCTGACCTCCTATATTTTTTTCCATTTAGTGTTTAACATTTTATTTTTTATTCACATGACTGAAAGGTTTCCTGTGGAGTTTTAGACCTCTAATAATGCTTTGGGGATGGCTTTCTGTGAGTGGGTCTCTGTTTTGTTTAACTTGTGCATGTGCACAACAATGCACATGCATACATCAGGGAAGACACAATCCTACTATAAGTGTCACACTATTTCAGTCGCCATTTTGTTTGTTTCATGAATGTGCAAGCACTTAGGTGATGCAATATATATTTTTGCTGAAGGTTACATGTTATTCCTGTGATCGCTGATGGCAATCACGCACAACGAAATATGACAATGCAACAACAATAGGAATAAGAAGACAAAATCTACATGTGAACATAACTTTTGTTTGTTTAAATTAAACAGGGAGCTGTCAGTTAGTTGGCTACTGATCATGCGCACACACATGCATGTGAGCAAACCTTAAAAGCCAGTAGTCTGAAACACACTGGCTCACATCTGGTGTATTAAAATGAATCCACAAATGAAAAATATCAGGCCTACTCCTCAAAAATAACTGCTGTCTTGATAACAAAGCACATTATGCAACTGCTGTTAACATGTACCTTCAGCTTACATCATCCTGGGTCAAAATCATGCATTTTTGAAAAGGTACATAACATTTTTCAAGTAGCTTTTTTGTCCAGAATATAATAATGTGCAATAAAAGCCTTGCTGTTCAAAGGAAATATGTATAAACACAACACCATGATGTTCTGCACACTGGCTGCACACACTGCATGTGTTCCTACACTTAGAAAGAAAACTAACAGGGTTGATGAAGGAAATACGCCTGCCTTTGTTCTCTTTTTCCTCTCCCTGGAGCCCCTCACACACCAGCAGACAATCTCCCAACAGAAAACAACTGACTTGACAATTGAAAACATAAAGAACAAACACATAAATGAGGCACACACAGGTTGCCTGAGGACAGGAAGGGAGCTCCAAACGTAAAAGGAGAATGTATTTTAAAGAAGAGTTTGTTTTACTGTTGGTAAATCTTTACAGCGATGCCTTTTTACCTAAGCTAGGATTTGGATTCTACTGAGATTGTCATTAATGAGCACAACACACAAACATAAATTATTAGTGCTCTAATGTTGGCAAAATTTTAAATGGGAATTGTGAGATTTGTAAATGTGCATTAATTTGGAGAAGTGTATGTGTCCTTGGCCTCTTACCATCTAGTGGTTGCACTTATCCATCGTTACTCATAATATTTTGTTTATTAGTGTTGATTGTTTTATTGCAATGATAGAGCTCTTGTATCGGAATCAGCAGGTGTGTATCAGAATTGGATCGGAACTGAAAAAATGTGGCCCATCACTAGTTTCCGGGCAACATTGCCTCTACTGTAAGTGCATTTGTGTGCGGTTCTGTGAGAAATTGTTGGCCTACTGTTGTGTGTGTGCAGTTCTGTGAAAAATTGTTGGTCTACTGATGTGTATGTGCTTGTGTATCCCTTAAATGTGAAAGTAGGATCACACTCAATTTTCTTTATTCTGCGAGAAGAAAAAGCAAATTCTTGTTATTGAGTGTGATCCTACTTTCGCATTTATTATATAATATTATCTGGACAATTCACCAATTCTTCCTGAGCGCAGTGGAACCTGCACATAAAAATGCTTGTGAATCCCTGCCATGATGTTTGTACAATGTGTATGTATACTGTACGTATGTCCACATTCTTATTCTGCTGCCATCCTCCTGCTGACTCAGGTTTATCTCTCTGGTGTGTGACAAACTGTCAGGGCAGGCAGACACCCAGCCTTCTCCTGGGCTGACCTCAAAATGACCCAATGATGCCAGCTGGTATGTCAACATTAGGATTTTTTTTAATGATGATGAGCATACAAATCTAGCCTGTTATAGGCAATCTAGAGATTAAAACTAATACTGAAATTTCAGATATAAATTTGTTACATTTCAGGTTTTGTGGTTTATATCGGGTGAAAGTGGAAAAATAAAGGAAATAATCCAAGTTCATGATGATTCAATATTACACATTGTCCTACCTGCAGCGAGAAAGGTCCAGCTTTCCTGAGGAATGAACATGGCCCGAGGATGAACAGTTACAACCTCCTCCTCCCTTCCTGTGAGGACCAAACACAGACCCCTGAGCACATCAATGTCCTCTGCAGTGTGCTTGCACCTTTAACTGTACCAAGTGTGCTTTAATAGTCACTTATACTGTTATCTCTTTGAAAATTAAAATTCAGAATATTTTGACTGCAAAAGAAAACTAAAGCCTATTTTTCAGGACCAAAAGTGTTCCCAACATGCATGCATTTTCAGTTTCTCAGACCAAAAATAATCAAATAAAAAAAAACCTCATATTTGAAGTGATGAAAATATGATGTTTCAGGTCAAGTTTGCATGAATCCTCTAACACCTCAATGATTTATTAAATGTTAATGGTATTTTCTTTTGTCGTTTCGATTTCATGCATATACTTTTGAAAAAGGACATCACAATGACTAAATTTAACAAGGTTTAAAAAACAGTAAAGTTGCATTTCCTTACACCTAAATAACTTTTACCACTGGGTAATAACTACCGATTCTTAAAATCAAAATGTACAGCATTTGGTGAACAAAAGCAACTTGTATGTCATACATTATAAAAACAAATTTATGACAAATTCCACTGTAACTGCTGACAGGTTTAAAATGTGTGAGCTCCTAATTCTGTACCGTCTGGCGTTCGAACCAGTATGATCCTGTGTCTTGTTGAGCTTGTGATTTATGATAGGGGGTTGTTTTAAGTATGATGTTTTTGTTTTGCTGTTCGTTTATGTTGTTTTTTTAAGGGGTGTTGTGGATATTGTGTTAAGCACTTTGGTCAGCTTCGGCTGTGTTAAATGTGCTATATAAATAAAGTTGATGATGATGATGATGATGATGAATTCTGCTAGAAATGCAGGCTAAAAAAATTGCTAACCAGAATTCAAATGAATCTTCCATAGATAAGCAGAGAGCACATCACCAAGTAACATAACGTCAATGTAATTTGCAGATATTCTCATATCCTATATGTGTTTTGGTGGTTGACGAATAGAGTGACACAGGGACTCAGAGAAATGCAAACAGTGAGCAAGTGGGGACTTAGAGCAATAAAGAATTAATATTGACAACTGACTTAATGAGGAATTAAAGTATAAAGCCAGTACGTCCCATTTAGAAGCAAATCAGGATCAGTGTATCACTGCTGCTCTGAAGTGTTGACTTTAGTGAGATGTGTGTCCATAACTATGAACCATCACACTCTACATCAGTATGATGAAAATATCACTGTAGCACATGTGCACACACACACATTGACATTTAATATGCGAGTCTCCCTCACTAACAAATAGGAGCAGTGTAATCAGTTTTATGGCCTGGTTATGGTCTGACCTCTCACCTGAATGGACAAGAAGATAAGGGGAGGACAGAGGGTGAGGAGAAGGGATGCTGATTGAGGGAAGGAAGAGGTGATATGAGGGATGCAGCAGGGACTGAAGAGGATTTGATGACAAGGATCTTTGGGAATCTGAGCAAGTGAGCAGCAGCTGTGCTTATATGAGCACCTCTGAATCACTCAAACAAGGAGAATGAAGAATGAAAAGGAGAGTAACAGACAGAAATAGAGCTATAAAGGTGAGTGTGGCACAACTCAGTGACTGACAGCACAGTCAATGTAGCCTGGCCACATCAACATGTGGATGGAGTTGTGATATTTTATTCATCCACAAATGGAGTATGTTTTTGGAACTCACTGTCAGCCAGTTAATCTGGTACCTCTGGGGCAGGAAGTATTAAACTGACATTACTCCCAAAAGTACAGTGAAACATCCTCAATTAGGAGCTGACCATGTGTTAAGTGGTAACTGAGCAGTGACAGTCACAGAACCAAGACAGTATAGTTGGATGGATCAGATACTGGGTCAATTAAACATGAATTAAACACAGCTGTTCATTTTCTCAGATGTTTCAAGTAATTCTGTAACAGGACAGACACTACACAAGAACCATTCTCACAATAAACTCTGGTATATCCCATTTGCTTTTGTTAATTCACTACACCATTTTTCTCTTTGCCTTATCATACTGTATACTGCAGAAACAGAGAGAACTTCCATTTTAAAACATGCTTCACTTCATCTCTTTTGATCCAGCATTTAATGCCACACTCAAATGTGAAAATTTTCTGAAGACAAGGCAACACTGGAAAAAAGATGTTTCATTATTCAGTCCTGCATGTTCATGTAATGCTTACTATGCCGTTTTAAATATTATCATCATAAAATAATGCACATACATAAGAACTTGGGAGGCACATACAAACAACTCATACATCAGAATACACAATACAGTAGGATAACACAAATATAAAAAAGTCAGATTTGACACTTTTAAACAAGTGACCCCTTACTGCTGGAGACTTTTATCACTCTCATAAACCCTTTTTACTAGCTCATTGCTCATCAGTTTTTGTATGCCTCAAGAGATGTCTCCCTCACCCACATACACACACCTCGACATTTATCACTGTCTCTTTCTCCCGGACATGTGGGAAGGGTGTTTCTATGTGTATCCACCTTACCTTGGATGTACTGCATCTTTGTGATTTGAAGTGGCTGTCTTGGCAGGGCCTGGAAGTTCTGTTGGGGAGAAAACATATTCTGTAAGTGAACTGGAGTCCTGTACAGTATGTATTTATAGATATTTGTACTGTAACAGTGACTCATTTCTCTGTGGAAGCGGGGCTTCCTTTTTTCATCATAATGTTTTGTACAGATAAATTATTCCCTTCGGTGCGAAAACCTAAAAAAACGAAAATCTAGCTCTACATTAATGAGAAAGGTATATGTATATTTGTATATTCCTCCATGGTCCTTTGAGGCTGTAATGAAGACAAGATGAATGTGTGGAAGTGACCTTCACTTGTGTGCATTTGAGTGATTTTGTCCTTCCCTAGCTTTAAATGAGGATGTCTGTGGTAGCACCAACAAGTACTGCATGTACAATAATTCGGCATATTAAAATGTTACTAATGCTGAGCGTTTTAAAGGGGCACTCCACGGATTTAGTATCACCCTTTCATAAACTGAGGGACTTGCAAAAGGCAGATTTAAAAAAGTCAAATGGCAGCAGAAGCCAAGCTATTCAGACTTTTAGTTCCAACTATAGGTCTGGATCAATAGTGTACTTTGTGAGACTCCCTACTTGGATGTCCACTTCTCAGACACCTCAATTTATAACAAAGTCTTTATGTTAAAAAACCATGACAAAAATCTGTGACAAGTAAAGTGAACTTCATATGTGAAATATGTGGAGCGCCCTTTTGCTTTCTCTAGGTATCTGTTTATGGTAGATGTCATATTTTCCCAAAAATATTAAAGGTGAATGTACACACACCTGTAAAGCCTATGTAAAATGAGGAAACCACTGGCTGCAGATGTTTTCATAACACTACAAATGCCCATGTCAGATCTTCATTTTTTGTATTGCTTTGAAAGTTTGTTGGTTTGATGAATATATTTTACAAGTTTTACTTTTGAATCCTGTAACAAATGCTGCTGCAATGACCCATTTTCCATAGCATATACTGTACATTACAGTAGGGAACAAAGAATCTTCTAACCATCTAATGAAACAAATGCATAGTTGTGAATGAATAAATAATTAATGGTTAGATTAAAACATTGGAAAAGTCAGTTTTAATCCTAATGTCACACAGTTAAATAATTCACTTCCTTGACCGTCTTTGTCTTCACGTGAGACTCTTAAAATTCTCAGTTCCCTTTTTCTAATTTTCCATGACTGGAGAAAAACCCATGCAGCATTTATATGGTGCTTGGCTAAGATTAAAAAGAGAACATATAGCCATCCTAAGGCCTCAGCAAACACTCCAGTGCAGATCTTTAATGTTTTCAGACACATATCTTAAAATAGGAATAGCCTGATGCTCACTGGGCTCTCAGCCCACCCTGCATCGACCCACTGAGTAATCTAAGATGTTGCTGAGGTAACAGCACACAAAGTTAAATATGTAGTTTTTTCTGCCCGATTGAGCAAAAATAGGATAAGTGATCAGACTCACCGGCACACACATACACACAAGTGGGCAGAAGAAAAAAGCAGATTTAGACTCAGCAGTGCCATTTGAATCCCTGTTAATCCCACTGTATACACCCCTTGAAGCACACACACAAAGTGCACAGGGTGGTGAGGAGCATGTCAAAGATTATCGAATGTGTATGTGACTGGTTTGACCCTGTAATGAATGTTCATAGTTGTGTGTGATCTAGAGAAAACAACTCTGCTTCTGCCAGGCATTCATTATTTACTAGATGAAGTAAGAGAGATGAAAAGACAGGATTGCAGTGGCAGGGTGTAGACACCAGTTATAAGCACAGCTACACAACACACATATTCATAGCTACGACGCTCCTACAACTGTTGGAGATACATGACCTGCAGTATTTGAGGCAGAATGAATGCGAAAAGGTGCAGGTAATTTCAAGTGTGTGTTTTCTGTGTGGGTGTGTTGGTCTGTGATGTGACAGGAGATTCAGTGTATCAGATGTGACTGCTCAGCTTTTCCCAACATGCACACTGTTGCAGCATAAATCAGCACTTGGCACTCACATACATATTATATACTGTACACCAGAGCAGAATGAATGGCCTGACAGGTCAGCACACTAGATACTCATTTTTCTCAGGTACACTCAGACCTCTTCTTTTATCTTATACACACATTTTTTCTGCTACTGCAAGACCTCACACACACACCATGCTGCAGAGTAAAGAAACAAAAGAGGACCCGACAACTAATGCAAATATAAAAACCTGCTATGATGTTATGTCATACAGATCCTAGTTTGCAGAAAAGACACATGTACACACAATGCTTTATAAAAACCATGGCTAATGATCAACACATTTAAGAGCCAGCTACCTCATTAACGTTAATAGTTGTTGATTATTGTAATGCAAAACTAGAGTGATGTGCTGTGTTATACAATGCAATCAAAACCTCCAGAGCTTCTTAAAGAGAAAGCTAGATGTTACCATGTAATAGGAGGAATGAGAAGAAAAACAAAAATATATAATGACAAAGAGATGGAAAGGAAGGAAGAAAAGAAGAACAGATCAAGATATTTAAGAAATAAAAGAGGAAGAAGATCAGAAAGACAACAGAAGGAGAATCACAGAATTAAACAGCAGAGATGCAGAGTGACTACATTACATGCATCACTACAGTTTGAGAGAGGGAGGATGAAGGAGAGAATGTAAAATACGAAATAGTCTGGGTCAGCTTGCTTTGCTTACTGCTGCTGACTATGCAATCTAAAATACACACACAAGCATATATAGACACAATCCCTCTCCCCAGCACTAGTCAATATACATAAAAACTTCAATGTATGCACACCAAAGAAGATGATCAGTGCCTGACCTTCTCAAATACATAGAAACAACACGAACATGGCTAATAATCAGAGGCAATACATGCATACTGTCTAACACATAAATGCAACTTAAAATGCAAACAAACACCCAACACCTGCTGTGTGTAGTCCAATTATCACCCTTACTGTGTCATGAGGAATGGAGAACTAGTTTGTAAATGGACACTGTGAGGGTCAGACAGAGATCCTGTTGTGGGTCCAAACAAGTACACAATGAATACATTCACACTGCAAATACACATAAACCTATCTGTAAGCAGAAAGAAGAGAGAAGTGTGTGTGTGTGTGTGTGTGTGTGTGTGGCATATTAAAATGCACAGACACACATGAGCACCAGGAAAGGACAAACTCCATTAAGCAGCAGTTCATGTTCTTGTTCATCCCCTAATTAGATCAACTTGAGCTGACACATATAAGCTACTATTTCTCTGAAGCTTCTTCCGGTTCTTTTAAACCAGGAACTCTCAATGAGACGAAGTAGACTGCTTTAGATTTTATAAAGAATAACCGTGCTGGTTTATTCAGAGGATCACAGGTAAAATTCACATTACACGTCCAGATCTCTCTCACCCCTCTACCTGCGCGCAGGCACCAGAAAGAGATCAAGAAACCTGGACCAAAAAGCCTATATAATCTTAATAATTTTTTGGGCTAGCCCATGCTACAAGGGGCGTCAAAACCGTGACGTCACCTGATAAGCCAGCTTTGCAGCTGACTCTAACGTTAGCCAAAACATGAGGAAAAGTCAAGGTGCGTGACTGTTGTTTTCGTGGTGTGTATCTAAAACAATTGGACATAACCTTACACATTAAGACAAATATTAAGACTAGCATTACAGTTGACCCTAACAGCTCTTTTCCTGTAACCTTGACGTGCCTGCAGTCTGCACTGCAAGCACAGTTAACAGCCTGAGCTAGTCAATCTGTCTCCACTAACATTTCTAGACAACAAATCTCTGAATATCTATCTAACTAAGAAATAACCTAACACACAAATACTTTTTATTACCCTCTGTTGCGCACATATAGAAATGCACACTACATAAATATTGATTGGTTGTCAACACAAAACATACTGTACACACACTACTTGAAAATATGAGCCAAAGACTGCCAAACACATCACCATGCTTGCTTTTGTTTTCCTCTCCTGTGCTCATTGACTCTGAATGGGCCACTTAATCATGCAGATGTGTTTGTTTTCTATGTTCCATGTTTCTACTACTCATGCTGTGAGCAACATCATTCCTAATTCTGCATAACAACCCACCGTTTGTATTCTTTAATACCCCCTCATGTCCTAATATAGGTGCATAATGGCCTGGCTCTTATTGGTCCTCCAGTGGGCCTGCATGGACCCCACAAGAGCATCACAATTGTTGTTGCTAAAGCACCTGTTAGCGCTGTTGACCTGAAGATTCATGTTTTTAGATGTGTCAGCAGTGGGTGAAATATTCATGATAGCTGGGTTCAGGCTACTTTATTTGCAGATAAGATGCAGATAACAAAACAATCACTTAAAGTATTCATTGTGAGAGGCTCAGTGTGCTCAGGTCCTCTTAGTCCGACAGCATTTAATTACTTTATATTCAATATGTATCTGCACAGTATGGCATTCTGTCTGCTCTTTCATTAAAAAACTATCATGAGTACTGAGTTAGTTCAGGAGGATTCTCATGTGTTCTAAATTTCACACCAGGATGGACATTTAACACACTCCCTAAATGTATTTCTCACAAAGAAGATATTTGCAATCTTCCACTTATCTAACATGCTATGCTTCCTGTTGAGTGTGAAACCAGCTACCTAATAGCTCTCCACCTCTGTTTATGTTCTGGCAGCAGGGTGGTACTGTGAATATTTAGAACAATCAGTCAAATGGAAAGACCTGGTTCAAGCTCTGTGGCTATGAACACCTACTCTCCTAAATATGTCCTTGACCAGGCTGAATTAATCTGAAGAAGCAAAATTAATGGATTATATTTTTAAAACAAAATAAACAAATATTACTTTCACTATACCTTAGATTAGTAACACATACAAGGGAGTTCAGTACAACTGTATTTGGGGCCAACTTTATGATGATTCATTGGACTGAATATATTTGTTAATAACATCAGAGTGAACAATTCTATTTAAAGTCATTCAAACTGTTCCGATAGTGCATCTGGCACTAATTATAGAGATTGTGAAGGTAAATAGAGTGAAAGGCACCCCACAAATCTGCCCTGCATTTTCATGAACGTAAATGTGACGCACAGAGAGACAGAGCGAGTCTCAGAGGACGACTGCCTTGTTAAACAGATGGGGACAACTGATTCACTGTGCTGGTGTTTGGTAATTTAATCACACTACACCAATTTAATGACTCACCACAGAGCACAAACATACAAACACACATACATGTCTGTAAGCATCCCCACTTGTGTGTGCACACAAATAGACACTGGCAGCGCAAAATTATCTCCATTAACACTGCAACTGCAAATAAAGATACTCGTCAAAATCCATCTGCTCATCTTGGAGAGATACTGTATTGGCACAAGGCCACAAAGCCCACGACCAGCATCTATATTAGTTAGTAAGATGATTGACTGGAAGGCACAAAGGCAGTTTCCTGGCTTCAGTTGTTGACCCTCTGAACTCTGAGATTTCTCCTGGTAGCATCGCTGATAAAGCCTTTATTTAACAGGGACTATGGCTGTTAGGTTGATATAATGGGACAGATAAGGGACTCTTGTGGCATGGCAATTTGATCCAGCCACTAAGCAGTTGCACCTTTTGCCCAAAAGTCATTATCATTAGAATCCCAGGTTTCTGTCAAAATTATCAGGACAGAAATCAAACCAAGTGCACAAACATAAAATATGGATAAATTAAGAAAGATTAAAATGAATTTTCATGAATACTGTATTATTCCACTTTACTATCACTTTTAATAAGAAAATTGGTAAATTGTTGAAATACAAAACAAGTATTTTGAAGAGATATTTTCATAATCATAGCTACCAGAGTGACTAATACAGCTGTGTTACTAAGTATTTATTGGTACTTGGGCATGGTGAATATTCCAATTTTATTTTAAATTACAATTTTGATTTCCAACAATTATAAAAACAAGATAATCGAGGTAAAACAATTAGTCTTGAGAGGGCTTTCTGTAAGTAGAAAATATTTCATGAATAAATGCAGAGCAATTTTACATGAACATTAAGCTGTTCAATAGGAAGCTCAGTTGGCAGTTTGGGAACACAGCTACACAATCATATAACAAAACACTTACTTAGCATCAATAATACAACAAAGCACCATCTTTCTGTACTGCCATATCAAATATTTTCATATGCCACATAAAACAGTCTAAAATTAAAATTGTATACTTATAGCATGAGAGTATAAATCTTTGAGTGGCATAAAGGGCTCAAGCACAAGCTGAACAGTGCAGTAAGAGAGCAGATGACACAGGACACAGCACTGGATCAAGGCCTTTTTTCCATTATAGCTCCAATCAGTCAGGATGAATACAGGAAAAAAGTTAAATATGATTTGCCTACTTCTGTTTCACTATCGGGCTATTAATAGTGTTAATGAGAAGGAATGTGCATTTGAGGGGTGAAAGAAAAAAGCACACGGAAAGGGAGTGAACAACAAAAACATTAACGTTTCACTATCGGGCTATTAATGGTGTTAATGAGAGGGAATGTGCATTTGAGGGGTGACAGAAAGAAGCACACAGAAAGGGAGTGAACAACAAAAACATTAATAGGTACTGTACACAGAGAGAAAGAAGAGAGATGGAGATTCAAGAGAAAGGGAAAGAAAAACTGGGAGAAAGAAAAGCTGACAGGAGAAGACACAGAATATGGCAATGCAAGGGAAAAAACAGATCAGACTCACAAACAGAAACAGTGTAGTTGAACAGCTTCAGATAAAAACAGAGCAGAAAAATCCCCACGTCCCTCTGCAGCAAAACTCACTATAAACTCAGCGCCAGTTTTATGGTTGCCCTGTTTTAATTCAGGCACCTTTTTGTTACTGCAGTCTGGCTTCACCTCGATTGAACTCACAACAGATGAAAGCTAAACCTCTCTGCAAAAGTCCACATTTGAATATGTGCGTGTATATGAACAATGTGTGTGTGTGTGGAGTGGTGATTGGCATAACGTCCTTTTCTCCCTTAACCCCAAACTGCTGTATAAACTTCAGCTTTTTCCCTTCAAGACAACAAGCATGTTAGCGATCATGCATGGGTATTCAATTAACTACCCACACATTCCACTCCACATTATGCTTTTATGAGTAAATTTAATTTATGTGCAAGAATAATACGTTTAATAAAATAATTTTTAATAAAAAAAGTGTTAAAAGGGAGTTGACTCCTCTCCCCTCTGACTCACTGACAGTAAACTGGCACACACACCCTAATACAGCAACACGCATCTACCCAGGTAGAAGCATCCACACACTTAATATGAACTACATTGGAGCAAAGGAAACAGAGCTGTGTTAAATCATAGCTGGCCAGCAGTTATATATTGGCTGTATGATCAATACAATGTCTAGCTAATATCAGTTGCAAATTGCTAAGCATGGATAAATATATTATATACAGTATATACAGAATATACAGTGTGTATGCGCGTCTGACAGAGCAGTACTCTGTGCAGAACCACTGGACCTTGACAGTTGGGTAATGTTAAAATGAGCTATCGACCGCCACATATGAAGAGAGAAAGAGAGAGAGCAAGAGAGAAGGTGATAATCAAACTGACAAGCATAAAAGAGACAAAGCATTTGTTTGTAGTGGTCTGTTTTTGATATATGTATTATTTGGCACATTGTGTCTGAGTGTGTAATAGACAGAGACAAAGAAGGAAAATACGTAGTTCTCCATGACCAGCTACATCTAACACTATACTTTTGGTGATCACTTTATAAATTAATTTAATTACCTTTTCATTATTTATTCAAACCCATTAATCACCTCTATGAACAACTATCTGAAATATAGGTTAAAATAGGCTATTTTATCTTTTCTGATTGTCTAAATGAGGCTTTTTTCAAATACTAAATTGTACTAAATTTGTAAATATAAATATATGATGCAGGTTATGAGGTTTGCCATTGTTGGGGCACTGTAGTGGGTATCAGTAATAATAAATAAGAATTCTGAAATCTATAGCTTAAATATTTCTATAGATTTATTTCTTTTCTAAATATTTTCTTATAAGATTTAAAGCCACTCTCATTGTGCATTGCTATTCTTAGTGTGCAGAATTATGAATATTTCAGTAGGATTATTTCCCTTACTCTATAAAGCTCTAGACTCTCTCTGTCAGCCAGATTTATTGTCTGTCTGAAACATGCACACCCTTATTTATTTAGAGGGTTTCAACAATGACTACTTTCTTTGAAATACAGTTAGAGTACTGTACAAACATACACATACCATAGGCCACCATTCACACACCAAATGTCTTAGTGTGTCTTAGAAGCATCCCTTAATGTCTGAGTAAAAATATACCTGAATTGTATGTATCCTTCACTCCATTAACTTGTCTAATTTTAACTGATAGACACTAATTTTCTTCTTTTTCCATTGCTGTAATTTACTGTGGTGTTCTGGGTATTGTTGGCATGTACAGGAGCATGAACCTGACCTGCAGGATAGCAAATCCACCCAGGTCCAGCATGCAGTACAGCACCATGGACATCTCCACTAACTCAACATTGCTGACAACACACGGAGGGCGGTCTGTAGCAGGCACTTAAATCATACAACTAGATCAAAGATTTAAAAAAAAAAAGACAGGTTATACTCACTGGGTGTTTCGCTGAGATTCTCCCAGTCACAGCACTTGTCTGGGACCATGTAGAGGAAATGTAGTTCTGTTGACAGATGGTCAGAGAGAAGGAAATACAGACATTATTTAATAAGTTCAGATAGATAGATAGATAGATAGATAGATAGATAGATAGATAGATAGATAGATAGATAGATAGATAGATAGATATACACACACACACACACACACACAGTACATGTAAGTCAACTAAGTGATCAGTGATGTTTCCACATTGCCAACTCGTAGCCAATTCAGCTTGAAAACAACAGCTGCAGTCCTCATTGCCATCATCACTTTGATTCTGCTTTTGGACCAACAGGCATCAACAATGCCATGTAACTGCCTGATGTCCAGTTTGAGCAAGCTGTTTACAGACTGTGGTGCCAGTTCTGCTGGTACAATAAGCAGGACATTCAACAACACTACTGTGCTCAGGGCTGCTGTTGTATGATATAACCCCAGCATCCGTTTACAGCCAAAAGCTTGTTAACCTGACAAATGAGGGAACTATGGTCAACAGTGGTTGATGTTCCACTGATAAAATTGAGTTGATTGTAGTGTAAACAGCTAATTATACTCTAAAGACAACAGAATTCCATGTGGTCTAGTATAATAATACTGATTACATAGGACAAAATGACTATATTGCCAAATAACATTTAAATATATAAACTACGTATCTGTTTGTTGCATGTTGTTAGATGCAGATATGGCAGATATACAGATGAATCTCCATCCATCCATTATCTATCCCACCTTTTCTGAAGAGGGTCGAGGGGAGCTGAAGCCACTCCCATCTGACATTGGGTGAGAGGCGGGGTATACCCTGGCCTGGTACTGACTCATTTAGTCAGCCAAATATTATTTTGCATGTTAGGACTTTAAAGCTACAGTGTCTACCTCTTTTATAATATTTTTTGTTGAAATATGCTCCAAAAAATTAAAATAGAAAGGTGCTGATTCACAGGCTTGCAAGCTCCCAGTTAACTGAGATGACAAGAATGAGGCTTTGATTTCAAGTTTTACAATATTGCTATCTTGACTTCCTGATCTTGCATATTGTAAGAGTTGCCTGGTTGATTGAAATAAACAGTGTGTGCATCAAACCACTTCACTCAGTAGCAGGCACTTAGATGATTTTTTTTCTCAGAGAGAAAGACACTTATAAAGACATATAACCTACCCCTAGTTTGGATTTAGGATTATAGGAAACTACAAATATTCATATCTAAAATATTGCTATTGTTTAATATAATGCTATAGTAAAAATGTGTATTTGGTTTTGGCACCCTGCTCTAGCTGGTATCAATGACTGCACTGTCCAAAAGACCACCAAATGAATCAAGCTAATCAGAAACCAAACAGCTTTAGAGACAGCCAGGCACAGTCATTTGCAGAGTTGAGTAAGCACAGATTAACAAACACAAGCTGTTGCACCCATAGAGTTGAACAAAGACCATGTGGGGGGACAATCACACACAGAGTTATATTATTATTCTGCCAGTTTCATACAGTAGTTGCAGTAAACAGGACCAACAGCTTGAGGGGAACCAGCCCGGAAAAAAAGTTTCACAGTTACATTACTACAGCTGAAACATCCAAGCCTGTGAATGTTACCTGCTGTGGCCAGTGCATGTGCATATTAACTACAGCACAGCAGTATTATGATGATGACATTCACTCCAGCAGCATCTTTGACAATAGAAAAACAAGATTTGTCTGTCTAGGAGCATACAAGTACTGTTCTAGTGTACAGATGCAGAACCAAACTGTGAGCGGAGCAAAACTAAATCTGTGTGGGATCTGTGTGAGTGTAGCCAATATCAGCATCTCAACTTTTGGTTGCACTCTAGTTTTCTGTCAGTCCAGCTTCTAGTCTAGTAAAATCCATAATCCCACGTGAGCAGATGAGATTTGCAGAGTTGTGAAAGATCATGCTGGTAAGAGTTGTAAAATGACTGTGGATATCATGAATATTTTACATTTTAGATACGTATTTTGCTAACATTTTTGCTATATGCAGCTGTGGCTCAGGAGGTAGAAAGGCTCGCCCCCTAACCATAGGGGAGACAGTTCGATCCCCGGCAATCTTCACTCCACATGGTAAAGTGCCCTTGACAAGACACTGAACCCCAAGTGTGAATGTGTGAGTGTTTGTGGGTGAATGAGAAATAGTGTAAAGCACTTTAAGTGCACTTCAGTATGTAAAAAAAAAAAAAAAAAAAAAAAAAAACATTTTAAAAGTATAGGACAATTTACCATAGAGCGGCCTGAAACCAGCTGTAGGCTCACCTTACTCATCATGCATGAGAGAATTCCATCAACGAAAGTGGACTTGATCTTGTGAACCTGGGTGTAACGACAGAGATATTTTTTACTTCAGTATTAAAGGCAGCATTCTTAAAGGGCCAAACACTGTTCCTCCGTAAGGGATCCTCCTTAACATACACTGGCTATCTCACATTTGATTTGGATGGTCCTGTAATAAACTGCTGTTTTAGTGAGCAAAGGAAACCCCTTTGCAAAAACTGTTTTTGACAATCCTGGCACATGAATAGGAAGCAGCAGAGAACATGACTGACCTGCCTGTATTCTAGTATGATCTTTGGTAGAGGGTGCAGGTCCTGAAGCTGTAACAACTGTGGCAAAACAAGATGGAGGAGAGAAAGGATGAGAAAATAATGTTCACAGAAGAACTCACTTCAAGCAAACATCTAGCACAATCCTTCAGCTGCATTTTTTTGTTTGGCAAGATGCCTATCTATTGATCTGTATGTAGAGGTACTTACTGTCCTTGGCAAATATATCAAATGCTAAACAGCAACAGTGAATCATGTGAACTGAGTGTGTTTATGTATTTATGTACACCTGTAGTTGAGATGGTATTCTTAGACTGAAAGAGATTTGAGGCTCCATCTGACATATCTGTGTGTGTTTGTGATTGTGTCTGTGTGCTCCATACCACAGCTTCTGATGTTGACTGCTGCTGTTTGTTGATGGTCTTGGGAAGTTTCTTGTTCTCGCAGCGCTCATGGAGGCGCAGTTTCTCAAACAGAACCTTCAAACATTGGAAATCAACAATATATACAAATCCATAACATTGAAACATGCATGCAACATAAAAAATACACACATGCCAATGTATGCATACACACACAAAGAAAACATAGAAAAAGAGGTCAAACAAACTGTCAACACTTCATGTTTTCTTTTCCAGAAATAGTTCAAGACCTTGCAATATTACAATACAGGTTCAGGAGAAGAGACATGCATGCACATGACACACAGAGGTACACATAAAGGTACACACAGTTCGTAGCTGAGTGCTGCTGGTGACCAGGAATTTCTGTCCGGCTGCTTGGTGGGCCTCCTGCTCTAACTGCTTCATCTTAGTCTGAAAGAAAGAGAGTGAGACAAACAGATAGAAACACAGTCAATTAAGTCAGACTAGGCCAATGTAGCATGACAGCACTTCTTCTTCTCCTTCTTTTGGCAGTTAGGGGTCGCCACAGCGAATCATCGGTTTCCACCCAACTCTATCCTTGGCATCCCTACTCTGGCCCCAGTTAACTTCATGTCCTCTTTTAGCACATCCATATATCTCCTCTTTGGCCTTCCTCTTGACCTCTTGCCTGGCAGCTCCATCTCCAACATCCTCCTACCAATATAACCACTACCCCTCCTCTGCACATGTCCAAACCATCTCAATCTGGCCTCTCTGACCTTGTCCCCAAAACAGCCAACCTGAGCTGTCCCTCTGATGTGCTCATTCCTAATCCTGTCCATCCTGGTCACTCCTAAAGAGAACCTCAACATCCTCATCTCTGCTACCTCCATCTCTGCCTCTTGTCTTTTCCTCACTGCTACAGTCTCTAACCCATACAGCATAGCTGGTCTCACTACTGTCTTGTACACCTTTCCTTGGATTCTTGCTGACACTCTTCTGTCACACAACACTCCTGACACCTTTCTCCACCCACTCCAACCCGCCTGCACTCGCCTCTTCCCCTCTTTCCTACACTCCCCATCACACGGGACTTTCCACCCCAAATACTTAAACTCCTGCACCTTCTTGACCTCAGCCCCCTGTAGCCTCACTGTTCCACTTCCCTCCCTCTTGTTCATACATATGTATTCTGTCTTACCACGACTGACTTT
>NW_018128213.1:76754-84139 GCF_001952655.1 Monopterus albus
TTTTCCTCATTCATCAGTTCCTCAAAATACTCCTTCCATCTTCTCTGCACACTCTCCTCACTTGTTAGCACCTTTCCATCTCTGTCTTTAATCACCCTTATCTGTTGTACATCCTTCCCATCTCTATCTCTCTGTCTTGCTAATCTATACAAGTCCTTCTCACCTTCCCTCATGTCTAACCTGGCATACAAATCATCATATGCTTTCTGTTTGGCCATTGCCACCTCCCTCTTCACTCTATGCTGCAATTTCTTATAATCCTGTCTACTGTCTTCAGTCCTTTCTACGTCCCACTTCTTTTTAGCTAGCCTCTTCCTCTGAATGCTGTCCTGTACTTCCTCGTTCCACCACCATGATTCTTTATCTTCTTTCCTCCTTCCAGATGAGCTTGTCAGCACTTAAAATTTAAAAGTCAAAGTCACACATTTAATATCCTTCAGTTAACCAACCAATGTGCTGTTAAAAGCACTATATATACACTACATTTTATTATGATCATTAACTGAAACAAAGCAGTAAATTACTCTATGCCTCTGTCAATAAGTCAAAAATATGTGTGCAATTATGCAACATTTATGACTGATGTCGAGCTAGATTAACAAGAAACAAAAGCACCTGAGCCATTTAAGTGAAGTTTGTCAAGAGAACATAACAGGTATCAACTTGGTTGCTGTGAGTATACAGTATATGTAGTAGTTAATTCTTACTATAATTTCAGTGTACATGTGTAGCTTCAAGGAGTTTAATAACAAAATGACCTAACTATTAATCCTTGCTGACATTTACATAACACAAATTGCTTCATTTCAAAAGCAAAGGTGAATGACTGCAACCTAGAAATCTGCCTGTTTTTTTTATCTCAGTTTAGCAAATAAGAATTACATAATGGTTCCATTTTATGCCTGGTACTCTTTATCAAAAGCAAGGAAAATGTTATTCCATTAGAATATTTCATATTGTTGTCAAACTTTTTTCAGAATAGCCAGTCTGCCACTCAATGGATATACAATAAAGACCAATCAAAATGTTGGGAAACCACAGTGTATATTTGATGGGAAAACACAGTTCTGAAGCTTTGTTACTGATAACTTGCTAAAAACATTTTAAGACAAGTAAATTACCAAATACATTTTACAGACCTCAGTATTAAACCTGCAAAAAGTTCTGGAGATCACATGTGAAGAGAACTCTTAATATAACTTGTTTCATTTCTCATGACTTTCAAGTGTATCAGGATCACACACACAGACAAGTCCACAGTAGCTGACATTTTCAAACACCCAGAAATGCACACTTTGACTTTTAACACATGGCGAACCAGACAAGGTTTAATGACTGCTGTGATATATTCCAGTTAAATAACTCAGGTTAGCTGAGTATGATAAACACAGCAAGAGAGAAGGTGAAGGGGAAACAAAGACCCTGATCAAAAGAGAGAATGAGTCCCAGAGAGACAGATGTAATAATGAAAAGTAAATGATAAAGATGAACAGGAGTAAATGAGAGAAAAAAACACTCATACAATATTCAGCCCAAACATGAACATTTTTTATTACTGGGTTGGCATCCACACAGCTGCAGCTCATTACATGCCTGACTAAAGTAGAAAACACTTAACAGTTTCACAGATGAACAAGAGAATGAGAGAAGAGAAGAGGAACAGGGACAAGAATAGAAAAACAAAAGGGAGGGGAGACGGTGAATGGGGCACTGAAGTGAGAGAGAACAGGCAGAAAGAGGAATAGAGTGACAGAATGGGGAATGTGGGAGGGATGGAGAAAATGTGCAAGTAAAAGGGTTTGAAATGCAAGGAAAATGTCTGTGAGTAGATGGGAAAAAGATGAGAGCACTGAGCAACAGCAGCAAAGGCTGGGGCTGGATCATAATGGAAAATGGCATTTGAAACAAACCAACATTAGTCAGAGTGACACGGACACACAGACAGAAGTTGACAGGTTGATGGGCAGAGGCAGGAGAAATGACAATGGCAGAAAGAGTAATGAAAGAGAGGAGAAAGTGAAAATGGAAAAAGTGGGGGAGCTGGCTGACATATGCCCAAATTCCAAAATATAAACTTTTGTCTGGCTTTCACTCACTGCCCAGAGCAGGCTCCAAACTGCCTCATTAATATTGGATGCAAGCCCAACACACACTCACAGCAGGTATGGCAGGGAGCATTAATATTATAGGGCAATATTCAGTCATGGTATTGCATCATTTCAGATTAATTCTGACATGTTTACAGAAGGATGCTTATCTATTCTGCTGTGAATGGTGATGTCTGAAAAGCACAAGGTGAAAGGTGTTTATTAAGTGACGTTTGTCCAAATAATGCTGGCTAGAAAGCCAAAAGAACTGACAGACAGGAGGGGTCCTCTGTTTGGTGTTCAGACAGGTGAACTTGACAAAAAGAAATCCAACATGGCAGAGTGGGGATATGCCTGACTGCACTAACAGGCACATATTACAAAACCACAAGCATACACACAACTCTGCAGCAACCTGCAACAACATCAGTGACTCAGTGTGCATGCTGGCAGAGGCAGACAGCGACACTCCTTCCTGCAGCACAGCCTCTTGAACAACAAAGACAAACTCTCCACCCTATTCTTAGTAACACGGCAAGACATCAAGACTACCGCTCCACAACAACACCCCTGCTGGTGCTATCAAGGGTTAGTGAGTTTAATAGTGTGTGTTTATCCCTGCCCACAAAACTGATAATGAACATGTATATTCTTGTGTGTTCACATCTGGATGTCTGTCTTTGTGTGTCAATAATCACAATCAAATGCAGTGCTTAAGAACTGTTTTTTTATCTGCATATAAACAGGACAGGTCCCTGGAGGATGTTCACCCACCCCTTCATTAATTCTACCCAGAAGAAGGAACAGAGAAATTCTATTGTTCTATCATTCTCATACTGTTTTCCTGAGGTCTCTCCTGGTTCTCATATCCTCCCACTGTACTCTTATTTGTATTAATACAGCAGCTGCCTCCCTCACTGTGTCTCAGCAGCCAGTATAAAATGCAATCAGCTAAGAATGATTCAGAACAAATCTGAGCTGACCCTGAAAATCATACCTATATACAGGCTGGCAAAACCCAAGTTCAGCAAAGGAGCTTTTCCACCCATATAAGCACGTGAAAGTTGTTACACAGTGCAGTGCAACACATTTTCCAATTCAAAACAAAGATTTACCTACATATTTTATAACTGCTCTTTAAGGATTCTGGTCAGCATCCACTTTGCTATAAGACAATTTCTAATTTAAAAAATAGAAAGAAAGAAATATACAGAGCACAATGTAATTTAACAATATTTGTCATTTTGATAGAAACATTTCTCGATCTGTATCGAAAAACCCCTACCACCATAAACATAAACTGAAATACAGAGAGTTTGTTTGCAGCTTATTCAGGTTTGTTTTTCTGCTCAGATGTGTTCTTACCCCCAGCAAATTGGAAGTTCTGTTAAGTGCTTCTTTGTCCACATGGATGCAATGGCTCTCCATGGCTGAAACAACACAAGCAAATGCACTTATGTACACTACTGAAAATAGGGTAAATGCTTATTGTCCATGTAAAAACTAGGTATGAATGTTGAATAAAAAGGGTTACATGAAAGTGAATACACACTGCTCCAATCTTCTTCAACTTTCAAGCTTCAAGAGTCTTTGAGATTTGTTGAATTTGTGTTGTCAATCATTTTTAGTTAATTATCTCTCAGCCACAGCTTTAACTAACCCAGCAACTTCATTTCCTAAGAATAAATCAAAGATTTAATCAACCAATGCTACATGGTTTCCTATTTTAATGCAAAAGAGCTTGTACTTTTTCTGATTAGTCAGGGTTATTCGAGAATATATTTTCTCCACAAATGCACTGCACCAGGGTTTTGTCATTTCATATCATACATTATCTATAGAATATAAACATGCAAAAGATGTATTTGGTTGCTAATAATGGAGAGTAAAGTGACTATTACCTGCCAGGACAGGGATCATTTTCAGCTCCATCTCTGAATAAAGCTCCCACAGCCCCTGGCTCTGGACACACAAAGAGGCAGTTAGACAATCTGTGTCCCCTGGAATTACAGCTGCATATGTGTTTGAGTATATTTGCTAACCTGCAGTTTAGCACACAGCTCCATGTTAAGCCAGAAGAGTGCAGAGAGCCCCGAGATGACTTGAGAAACCTGAGTAAGACAGACAGAAAATCATCGGGAAAGAGAGTAGGTGGCAGGTATCATGCAGTCATCATTTTCCATTCTGGAAGATGATCTACTACTTTCTTGTGTTCAGGGATAAATAAGAAGTCCAGGTACCAGGAAACATAAAATATGACCTCTCTTAGAAGCCCCTTTATCCTTTCAAACACAGACTCCTGAATGCAAATTCCAGCCAGTTTGTTAATTAGTATAATGGGGTGGAGTATCAACCTGTTTGTGTCCTTGAACCAGATGGCCTAGGCCCCAAATACTGTTTCTAAACACTAAAACTCTTCCAGATCCACCAATTTGTCCTGTATGTGACCTTGACATCTTAAATAGGGAATTTTTCTGATTTCTGATAGGATCAGTAAATTCAAATTTTAACTAACCTTCTTGGTGCCCATGGCAGGTGTTGAAGGGGGTCTTTTGCAGTGTTTACTAAGAAGGTCCCAGTAGCAAGAGGAGGGATCTGCAGGATCCAGTAGCCATCCTGACACCTGTGGATCCTGGATATGACAGCCTGCCACTGGAGAGAGGAAAGCTCTGAATGGTATTGCACAGTATTTAATATGCTGTACTGTATGCTGATAAGAGATTTGTAACAAATACTTTGGAGATTACAGCATATGTGTAAAAACATGCATATATATATATTTGAATTACGACTGATTAAAAATGTCTGCTGCAGAAGTGATCCGACATGTTTGTCACTCTTCTGATACTTGAGCTCATCTATGAAAACCTCTAGTTGTACTGTCAATTAAGTCCTTGATAAATGATAATGATGATGATGAATTTACAAAGTAGTATTTTGAAGTAGAACTAAACAATCATAACCAGATAAGTGTTTATGTGCATGTTGTGCCTTTTTTCCAGTCAAGATCCTGTTTGTAAAACTGCAGAGCTGTACGAAGCAAATCCTTGGCTTTATAGCACACCACTAGCTCAGATCTTGATAGTACCCGTAGCAGCATATCTCTATGGGACACAAACATACATATACTTTGTTTTAAACTCTACTCTAAACTCACACTTCATATTCACACTCATTACTCACACACATACTTGCTCACCTAGTAAAGAGATTCTGGCTATCAAGTGGGTGTCGCTTGGCCCAAGCAGGTGTTTGCTCTAGTTTTAAGTAGACCAGCCTATCGTTCGGCCTGAGCAGGTCTTCCGGTGTGTTGCAGTCGTGATCATTCTTCATCAGTACAAGGAGACCACACACCGGGGTAGTGAGCTTCTATATCAAGGATCAGAGAGGGAAATTAATGTGAGCAAACAGTTAATTGTGCAGTTAACTATAAGAATAAATGGTTAACAATAATCTTAAACAAGTTGGGCAAATATAAGCCACAAGGCAAAGCTTGAGACTTTTTTCCTTAATAGATGCAAATGTTACAACACTGAAACATGTAAACCCTTAATTTATAATAAAATAACTTTAATGACATTTGGTTTATTGTAGCACATTGCTAACTCAACCAATTAGCACTAAGGGCCTGACCAACAGTATACGGCTAAATGTCACCTAGATTAAGTCTTCCAGTTTCATCTGTCAAAACTTGTGTTCATGTTTACATGTTTACTTCATAAATTCTAGTGCTGGTTTTCCATATTATTTCAAGACTGAGAGAGCAACCTGGTAGTAATTTCCAGACCAAACTGAACTCATGCCCCCCACCTGTGGTCACCTGTTCTGGGTCTAACTGAGTGCTTCCGTCCTGGTACACCATGGTTAGTACTAGTGCCTTGGCCTGCATTGCCTCCTTCAGCATTTGCATCCTCTCATCTGGGTTAAGCGTCCCAGAATCCTTCACTCTAGGGTCAGATGTCAGGGTTGCAGTCAGACTGCCAGCTGTGGAATGGGGCTGCGGCTCGCCAGAATTAGCCCACCTATTTTTGGCCTGGTCAGGCTCACATTTGGCCTGCTTGTGCTTGGTTGGTTTGTGAGCCACAGAAGATGGGGTCTGTTTGGAAGTATTCCTAACAGATTCATGACCTCTTTCTTTAATCTTACTCTGCCTTTGTTGAGTTTGCTCCAGCACACTCAGCACAGTCGTATGCACCCCTGATAATATTTTTGTTTGATGTGAATTAGTCTGTGGTTCAACTGCGTGTTCAGGTATAGAAGACGTGGGTCTGGCTCTCTTCCACTCATTGGCCCCTCCTTCCCCTGCCTTTTCTTGTGAGGAATGAGGTGGCACCCACTTTGGAGGATGCCTAGTCAGGTAGATTTTGGAAGGACGGTTCAAATTTTGACGCTCAAGCACTTCATGCTTCCTCTTTAAGGAGAGGATCAAGGGACGCTGTGAAAGAGTTTGGGAAATTGGCAGATGGCTTTTTTCCAGTTTTTCTCTTGGTTTTATGAGAGTTGAGGCCAATTCGTGTACTGAAGGGGAGTTTTGTCCAGTAGAAAAGGTAGTTGCTGCAGCCAGTACCACACTTGAGCTGCTCTCTCTGATGCTTCCAGCAGTCTGCACAACAGCAAAGGTGAGCAGTATGCAGGCAGACAGGGACAAGGAAAACAGAGAGAAAAGGGAGAGCCAATAATAAATAAGACAGATTCATGCTGCAGCATCACTTAAAAACAGACTAAATTTCTGCACTGGTTCAGTTACACAAAAAAATCAATAACAGCAAATCAGTTTAGAAAAGTCAGCTGCTCATATTTAGCTTTTACACAGAGAAGAACACAAAACTTATTTATTCATTCCCACTCATGCTTAGAGCTAGTTGTATTGTGCATAATTTGTCAAACAGTGAATGAAAGCTGAGAAAATAAACAGGTAAGCAGGTGGGTGAGGGAGAAAAATGATGCAATAAAGGAAAGCAAACAAGAAAATGATGTGAAATGATGATGATGTGAAGAGAGGACAGCTGCAGCCATTCAGCCTTCAGTGTTGTGTCCCAGACAAAAACACAGACAGTCAAACCACTGTTTTTCAGACATCTCCATTACTCCTATCTGTAACTCCCATCTATATGATGCTAAAGCACTAAGTGTATGCCTCAAGTTATGTGAAGGTGGGTATTTGAAAGATTTTTAAATACCATGTGTGAGTTTATGCATGTGTTCAATTCTGTATGGTTGTCAGCAGTGGGCTCTGTAGGTAGGACTTTCTGTGATTCAGCTCCCTGAGGACAGTCTTCCTTATTTCCCTGTAAACAC
>NW_018128213.1:84158-110890 GCF_001952655.1 Monopterus albus
AGGCACCCCCCCCCCCCCAGGGTGCTGTGCTAAAGGATATAGATAGAAAACTGAGGCAGGCCATGGCCCGCAGCCCAGTACTGTTTGGAGGCAAGTGTGAGAGAGTGAATGAGGAGAAAGAGAGAGAATGGACTGGTGTGTTTGCTGCAGGCTGTAGCAATACAACAATGTCCTGCACCTTTCTACCTCTCTTCTTCACCTCCATCTTTTATAGTCTCTCATTTTCTCACCTTCAGTTGTCTTTCTCTATTGCTCTCCCACACCATTCTCCCATCTCTCCACCTCCTCTTTATAGTTCTTCCTTTTTGCTGCACACTTTCCTTTCTGCCAATTTGCATTATGGTCCACTTTGTCAGGACTTTTTATTACTTTACAATTCAGTGGGGAGCTATCACTTGTCAGTGTGCTGCAGTACTGTTGATGACACCCTATTTCACCCAAGACAGATTGATTTCTATGTGCATCAGGGAAATAAAAGCCTATAATCCCTATGAAAGCAGCTATTCAAATTTCTCGACTTTTTGTGTGTTGCTGCTTTATGCACTGTTACCTCTGCTACAGAGATTATGAAGGTAAAGTGGGAGGTAAATTCATTTCATGTTTATTTGTATAGCACCAAATCACAAGAAAAGTAATCTCAGGACACTTTAAAAAGTAAGGTCTAGACCTTATTATTATCATTATCATTATTAATATTATTATAGAGGAAAAACCCAAATCCCCAAATGAAATAAAAGCATCAGAATTTCTGTATAAAAAGACATGGAAACTAATCTCAGTGAGCGAGGGACAACTTTTCCTCAATTAGAGTGTCTAAGCAAAGTGTACTATGATACAGTATTGTAATCTTGCAAGCTTGCCGGATAGAGACTCACTTGTACATTGTCACCGTGCTGCCAGTTCCCACTTAGACAGGGCGCTTTGATCACTGAGCCTCTTGCTCTGCAGTGCTGGGGCACTGCTGGCATGGGACAACTGTCGTTCCATGAGTGGTCTAAAAGGTAATAAATAGAAGCATTTCTATCTGATCAATGCTATTCTCAATCAGTGAACTTATTTCGTTCTGTAAGCCATGTATGTGGGCTTACACAGTGTGTGTGTGTGTGTGTGTGACCTTAGAAGAGTTTGACAGAACAAGGTCAGCCAACACTATAAATCCTGGCCAAGATCATGCTGATGTTTTGCTACAACACAACTTGCAACATGTTTGTGTGTCTTCTTGAGTATTTATTTGTGGCTGTGTATGTGTGTGAGTTTACTGTCAGCAGCTTAGAATCAAGCTCCCTTCCTGTGGCTGTATTGTGAGCAGGGACAACATCCCTTGTCAGTGCTGAGTCTCTTCAGCACTGTTCTGTCATCGCTGATAAAATAAAAATGACTGCAAGCCACTGGAATGAGTTTGGCACAACTTGAAATGCTTTAGCACCCCCTAGTACTGGTTTGTCTAAACTAACACCCGGCACGAAAAACTGACCAAACAATTTTAATACATTTATGTCCTGGGCTGAACAAAAACACTTCTGAACAGTTTAATTGTACTTCAACTACAAATGTAGTACCAGATTTCAATTTATCACTAAGTACGGCTTTGTAGATTTTTATATCTCATGCTAGTCTATGTTGCTCTTCTAACTTGCAATTTTTTTAGCTTGTATATATTGTGTATTTATTTTGTTTTTATGTTGTGCACATTGGGGGCCATTGAGCTGGAGTCAAATTCCTTGTGTTCTTGTAATACTTGGCAATAAAGTTATGCTTATGTTGTATTAGTGTTTTCTGGTTCCATACTCAGGATCTGAAATGATACAGACCCTGATATTGATCACAGGATTTGCATGTAGTAATTCTTAGTGTTTCCCTTGCCTTTAAATATGCAGCATTGATACTTGCTGGAGTTATTTAAATAAACCCAGTGGCTTAATTAATTCTTAATGTGACTTGTTCACTAAAACATTTATGCTATTGGAGTTTATTTACTCCTGCAGATGGTTAAAATCACATAGAAAAATATTCTAGTACACTCTAGTGGTCAAGTGCTGCAAGCTGCATATTTGTTGACAGTTCAGTCACAGTGAAGTAAAATGTACATTAAAAAATAAGTAAAAGCTGAGTTATAATAACTGATTCTTCGCAGCAGAATGCCAATTTTAAAAAGTATTTTATTTTAAAAGCTAAAATTAATTTTGCTCATAAAATAAAGGCATGTCTGTTGCTTGGTTTGAAATTCAGGCAAAAGAGACACGAGCACTACATGTACAATATTGAGGTGATCACCTAAAAGAAACCAAGATGACATAGCACATTATTTTTACAAATGAGGCCCATCATGCACTTACCTGTCAATGTACTCTCAGTTTCACTGTCCACATGTGTCATCACTGATTCATTGTCTTTCTCACTCCCTCCTGGCTCTGTATCTCCTCCAGCTAACTCTTTAACTTCTATATACAGTCTCCCCTTTAGCTGGACATCAGAACACTGAGGCTGGTCTGTCTCCTCTTCAGTGTCGCTATCAGTGCATGTCTTTGTCCTGTTAAATTTTTCCACTTTCAACCCAACCTCCATCACATCTGCTTTTTCCTCTGTGGTTCTCTCTGGGTCATCAGCAGTAGTGTCACCCAGAACTAATTTGTTGGGACCACAATGTACCCGTGGTGTTTCTGTGAGGTCCTTCTCTGTTTCAGTCGCAGGCCAACCCAAGACTTGAGGGGTTTCAGCTTGGCAGGGGCTAACTTTGTGATCTTCCGTTATTACTGATGGAGAGACTTTTGCTGGACTACCAGCATCACAGTCCACTGACACTTTAATCTCACTGCCAGATGGATGTTCATATGCACTGATGTTGTACTCATCTACTTCTTTCTCACTGAGCTTTTCACCCCAAGTATTACAGTCAGTGCTTTTGTCCATGTTACTTGTAGATACCAAGTACAAGTTATTCTCTAAATTAGTTTCCAAGAGCAGAACCCCTTCCATTTCACTGGTTAACCTTGTCTTAGTTGGTAGGATTACATCTCTCTCTTCCAAAGTACCTGTGTTTACTTCATCCTCCATTTCTTGTTTGATATCTGACATTTGGCCTGCACCTGCTTCAGTCATGCTTTCTGAATTCACCATTAGCTCCAACTCTTCCTCCCCATCTAGATTTCTCATTGGCTTGGATAAATACGCATCACAGCCTATGTCCTGTCTCGTTACAAAGCCTCTGGGAGATAAATGTATCTTTCCAATTTTGGTGGTATCAGACTTTGATTGCTGATACAGTACATCTCCATCTTCTACTGCACTAGATGACCTAATGTCTTCAGTGGGGCTATGAGAAAGAAAAATATGAGCACAGAAATTTTTAAATCTCTGCTTTTCTCAGAACCAGCAACAGAGGCGCATCAATACACAATAAACATCAGACTTCTTTCCTCCGTTAAGTTATACAGTACATGCGTTTCTTCAATTGCAAATGTCAAAGCAATAGTAATACAAATGCTGTTCTCTTAATACAGGGCATTTAGCTCACAAAACATCAAATACTTTATCATTTAATACTATGCAAATTTCCTTTGATACTTACGTCCCCCACAGTGTAGCCTGGTGTTCAGAATGTCTCTTCTGTACTGAGAGGGATGAAGTATATCTGTCTCTAGGGAAGAAAGATGCTGCCACTTCAGAAATGTCTTGCTGAGTGAATGACAGAGCCTGTCTGGACTGGTAAGCAGCAGGTTCTGAGTAGTTTCTGTGGGAATAAGTCTGTGAGCATTGATAACAGGCTTCAGTCTGAAACGGAAGCCTTTGGAGTGAGGAATCCCGGCAGGAAGAAGAATTGGAGGCCTGAGATAAGAGGGAGCTGTCTGTTGTCTCTGAGTACTGGTAGTAGGCCAAGGTCTGAGAGCTCTGTCTGTAGTTGGAGGGGTCATGAAGATGGGTGGAAGAGGACACCTGAGGTCTGGACCATGGTCTAAACCAGAACAGTGGGAAAGGATCTTTTGTTACATTTTCTGTTTTCACTTGCATGATGTACATTTAAGATTAAGGTTATTGCATGGATATATGGACGTGTCACATTTATATACATTAAGAGTTAAATACATTAACTGTATGCTTTAGAACAATCCAAACACTACTACAAATATTATGACAAAAAAAAATTCTGCAATGTCCCATCACTGTGCTATAGCAATATATTAAGCTTCTAGTATTTGCTGTGTCATTGTGCAGGCAGATGCCTTTGCATCAGTTTGCAGATCAGAAAAACATGAGTAATATAAAATTATGTAGATGTTTTAAAAATGGATACCCCAACTGAACAGAAGTGCATGTTTTCATATTTATTATCTAGTTAATCCTACTTACCGGACTATGTTTCTGTCTCCTTCCTCCTGACTCATACTCCTGCTGCTCAGAGCCCAGGGCTCCCATTGGCTGTCATAATATCTCTCCACTACACATACACAACAAATGGAAAAACTATAAACTCTCTGGGTGCAGACAGAGAAACCAAATATATACTTTTTATGATACCTCTGAGTAGAGTAAGAAAATCACTCATTTAAAATTTGCTCACCTTCTTAAAAAAAGGTTTTACAGACAACACAAAATGTGGAAATGAAAAATTATCTAATAGACAGGATTAATGTTATTCTTGAAGAAGCACCTTTGTACATAGAACCCAGCCTTAGAATTTAAAAGAAATGCAGGTTCTGTAGTAGCAGCACTGTACATGTATGTTAGTGTTCCACCACAGGTTGTTACATGAATAATCAACGCCTACAAAAAGCTAAAAATGACTGTGTCCTGCACTCTCAATATCAGTATTTCATAATCATCACAAATGTTTAGCAACAATATTATTTCCCACATATTTTATAACAGGTAAGCTACAATAACTATTGGCAGGGAATTGTGAGCAAAAAGAAAGCAAAACCCAAACAGAAAAGTGATGACATAAGATGCCTCTTTGTGTTTATAGTTTGTGCTGCAGTCTTGAAACAGAAATGTTATGAACACAGCTGATACTGGCTCACTTGTAGGTTTACATGAAGTCAGAGAATAGGCCTGTTTCATCATTAAAAAGAATTTCTAGATTTATCTGTACTGACTCACTTTGCCTATGATTACTCAGGTATTGGTGGCCACGTCTGGCGGCGTGTAAACTCTGGGACCGCAGAACAACCAGGATCTTCTGGGCTGCCTGGGACAGAGGTCCTGAGTACAACCTGCTTCTAGACTGCTCCATCTCCTCCCTGTCAGAATGCCTGCTAGTCTGTTTCTATACCTGAGGATCTCTGACTCGTCAACTGTCAATGGCATAAACAGGACAAAGGGGACAGGTAGATCAGCTACACAAAGACTTTGTTTAAAATGGAATCAGAAAAACACATCAAAAATTTGTTTTTGTTTTTTAAATCTATTAACCAGGGTCTTTTGCACAGACTTCACCAAGTTTGCTGCTAACCCTCCAGAAACAACTCAAAAAAGTTTATGCCTGAAATAAATATTAAATAAAAAAAGAAATAAGAATCAAACCTCCATAAAGGTAACATTCTTCTTTATTTATCAGATTACTAAAGATAAAGGGGGGGTAGAACATCACATGACAGAACACAACAATAAATTCCAAATGTTTTCTGATAAGATTATGTAAAACTGTAAGAAAAAAAAACACTCAAATGAATCCCAATATCACAGGAACACCAGAGCACAGCATTTTCTCAGGCTGAGTGCTGTCCCAAAGTTGAGGCAATTAAGACTGAGTGACTGATCTCCATCCTCCTCACAAACCAAGTGAAGGTCCAGATTCTGAGTAGGTTCAGACTGGACATCACCAGAGATAATAGGGTTATCTCTTCCACTGGGGACTATTGGCACCCTCTCTTTGCAGCCATTTTGCTCTCCTGACTTTCCACTATTTTCTGCAGCAGTTTGGCATCCAAGTGAAAATAGACGTATAACCCCCTCTCCTGTCTGAGGAGGGAATTGCGCTCCAGCTGAGAGCGCTTGGCTTTAACCTCCCCCATGATTTCTTGCATTACATGCTGCAAGCTTTGCAGCTGAGACTCTGCTTCCACAAGCTTCGCTGTCAGCTCCTATGGAAACATAAGGAAAAAACAAACAGAATTAGCAAAAGGCTAAGCAAGCAGACATACAAAACTACACACTACTTGAACGTAATGGCCAAGTTTTAATCTAAAAAAATATCAAACATAACTAGCTATGCAAAAAAGATAATTTGTCAAGTTAATTAATGAATGTATTCAATTAATATACTTACCAAATAACAGAGCGATAGTATCATTTAAAGTAAACAAAGTGAGAGCATTATGGTTTCAAGGTAAAAATGTTTATGCAGTGTTAATTTCTCACTTAAGTTTCTTGCATCAAAATCTCATTTCATTAGCTAATTCACAGAAAGAACCTTTGGTGGTTTCAGATTTTCATTGCTGATATAGTATGATACAGATATAGTATTGCTGATATAGCCAGAGGTAGTTTTTATGTGTAACCGAGTAACTGTGGGAACAGAAATGAAAAAGATTTTCATGAATGATTTTCAAGAAACATGAAAGCCATTCACTCAAGACTGTAAACACAGAGTAAGAAGATATGATTAAGCAGACAGGGTCAGCAGACAAATACACACATCACTGTTCCTGATACTGAATCTGGTGTAATATAATAAAGCAGTTTGGTCTGAGGGGAAGTTATCACACATTGATTTTACACCCAACACCTGTGTCTATTTATTAAGTACTTGGAATTGTAATAAGTGTTAAAAAAAATGCTACCAACTTGCCTCCCCAGTAGTGATAAGTAATTTAACAATCAGCAATAACTCACATTAAGGACGGCTTCTGAAATGCACTCTGTATGGCTGACCAAGACGAGTGTGTAAAATAAGATGAAACCAACCCACCTGTGCATTTGGGCAGAGCTGCACCTGGTCAGTGATGGCCGTTGGACGTACCTGCGGCCCTAAGACCAGCTGCTGTAGCTCTGTGTACATCTCCCTGTGGAGCGCCTCACAGTCGCCATTAAGGCGAGCAGCTGCGTAGTACTGCCCTCGGCAAGCACCACCTAGAGCATCTCGGGTGACCTGGAGGTTGCCTGCTAGGTCACAAGCAGCCTGGTCCAATGCTTCATATGTCCGAAAAGGCTGTGATCGACCATGGTCTGAATCATGTTCAAGAATCTGGAGCACTCTGAGGAAAGAGAAGGATTCAATGCTGCATTACAATTCAAAGTTGAGACATACTGCATTTAATGAAGGACAAAGCAGTCTACACTGCATCACACTAATGCAGAGGAGGTAAGAAAATAATCCTAATTTAAATCAGCACACATTCTAATGACACCTAGTAGCCACTAGGGTCCAGTGAATGAGTAAATCACCCAGTTAATCCACTTACATTGTGAGCTTTGTCTTTTTACCTTCATTTTGTTTTTATCCATAAAGATGCGAAGGAAAAATGATTAGAATTTCATGGTGATTCTTTCAAAATATTTAATACACATGCATCTAGAATGCAGACTTTTAAGACAACTTATTTTAGAAAAAGCTCTGAACAGTTTCAGCTCTACAACAGTTCTGTAGTGCATAGAGTTCAAGTCCTTTTACCTGCTGAAGGAAGCATCCCTGCAGCTGATTATAGGGTTTGGCCTAGGGTTGATAGCCAGGTCAGGATGTGCCAAGGACTCAATCCTGGAGGAGGATGCTTCACCCTCTTTTACCATTCTGCTGTTTGCTTCTACCAGGTGCTTCAAACACATCTTCCATCTCCTTAACTCTGTCTCCTGAGCTAGGAGGACCAGGTCAAAAGATGCCTTTTGGCGGAGTAGGTAGTCACGAACCTAGGTGGAAAGATTTAGTTTGTTTTACTTGGGCTGTTCATTCTTATTTCCACATTGTCTTACAATGACAGAAACAGCTTCATGTCTTCCATTCATATGGCAGATAATGCATGCAGGAATCAGAACCATGACTTTAATCTGTGATTAAATCTAGATTAGAATAGTAGATTTATCTACTTATTATGAAGATCTGTCTTGAATTCGAGGACGTCACAACCTAACCTGGTTTTGGCGGGAGATGTAGTAGTCCTGCCTGGCCAGTTGTAGAGCCAGATCCCCCTTCACTACTGGCACATTGAGCAGCCTGGCTGACTCCCTAAGGGCAGCAGGCAATGGTCCAAGAAGCAGAGCTTCCAGCTCAGCCTCCACCGCCTGCAGCTCCTTTCTGGATACAGTATTACGCACATGCAGTGAGGAAGAAGTGGAAATGCTCTGGTAGAGTCAAGAGATAGATATGCAAGATCACTTGAGAGGGGAAGCCACAATATAAATTACTGAACACACCATGAGAACAATACCGTTTACAACATACAAACATACCATACTGTACTGTACTTTGTCTGTTTTACCTTATAATGTGAGAACTTCTCAGAGAGCCAATACAGTCCAGCCTTGACACTCTTCTCCTCTGCCATGGCCTGCATCAGCTGGTGTTGGGTCACAATATAAGACCACTGAAGTCTGGCCATCTCTATCCTCTTACGGTCCACCACCCTACGCCCCTCCCTGTCTCTTCCCTCATGCTCATTCTCTTCCTCTCTTCCATCTTCACAAGAACTGAGATCAAGGACCTGGAAGCGCTCAGAGCAAGAAGTCTCAACAATGTCAGAGATACCCTGGAAAAACTGCTTCTGAGTGAAGGCAGATAATGTTTTGGTGTTGAGCTCCTCTTGATGTAGGTAGGGATCCAACGATAGCTGAGAGAGGAGGACAGTGGGCCTTCTAGAGGTAGAAGAATTTGATGGGGCAACAGATTCTTTTCCTTTTTGACTGGCTTCTGGCTGAGCAGGGAGATATGAAGCAAGCTTTCTCACCTCATCTGTTAGGTTTTGTAACTGACTGTTGGTGTTAGCATTCTCAGCTCCAATAGCAACACTGGCCTCCTTTAGCTTACATGCAGCACTCTCCAGCTCTGCAGTGAGTTGTAGGTCAACATCTGCATGCGAGGTGGCAGCAACCTGCAACCTGCTGTAGCGTCGCTGCTTTAGCTCTTTCTCTTTACGCAGTGCTTGGAGCTCCATCTCCAAGTCTTCTATGATCACATCTCCTTCTGCTGCAAATAGGGATGTTGCAGATGAAGAAGAGGGCCCTAAGACATTTTCACTGCTTCCATCTGAAGGTCCAATGGTTTTAAGAACCTCGCCCAAAGCCGCCTCATCTAGAACTGGCCTGCCAGATTTCTGTAGCTCCTGAAAAGCCCATGCCTCCTCGATGGTGAGAACATTGCTTCGGTTTAGGGTCCGACAGACAAAGCGCAAGAAGTGAAGGTTCTCCGGGGCACAGTCAAACAGCCAGTCAAACTCTGAGGCCTTCAGTGATGACGCACCAGGATAACCTAGGCGACCCAGGGCCTCCACAAACTGACCACCTGTCCACTTTGATTCTGTGCTAGTTAGTCATAGCAGCACAATGTAGATTATGGAAAATTAGGTGAAAGCAAATGCCAACAGGGTGAGAGAAAACAGAGCAAAGCAATTATTAGCTATCTGAACCTTAATCCACATCTGCACCTTCCTTTGTATGAAAAAAAAAAAACATTCTACGTGAACCATGACACAAAGTAAATAGCAGAATACAGTTTAAATTACATCACAGAGTGTGTACATAACCAGCTCAAATTCTTAGAGAAGTGCTGATTCAGCATAATAGTAATTCTGGCAACTAGAGTTTGTAATGTTTCTGATTTGTATTGCATTATACCACAGACTACATTGTATCGAGAGGAGATTTGAGGGTAGCCTAAATATCCAAAACATCTCTCACACAATATAATTCAAAAGCATCACAATAACAGCCTACAAAATTAAATTAATTATAAATCCGAATCAACAATACTCCAAAACAGTTTCAACAAAATCTGAAAATGATTTATTTAAATCTTTATTAAGGTTTACTGCAGGGGTGTTGGATTAGACTGCATTACTTTTTATTGGCATTTACACTTAACTAAAGCCTATCCAAACCTTCCTCCCACCACTGCTCCAGAGACCCTCTTCTTTCCTTAGACATGCACAAAACACTACAGGAGAGTATACAAAACATTATAGAAAACCATTTCAGAAAAGCTTTTATGTGGGATAGACTTTCTTAAACAAGAGTTATTAAACTGTCACATACTGTATGTCTGAATTGCTTTACTAATTTTAACGTCGGCATTCGGGTAAATTGTGCACAATGAAGTTGTATAATGTAGAGGAAAGCATGGAAATATAATAAAGCTACTGTCAGACAACAAAGGAGTCCAATCTAAAACAAAATAATTAATAGGGACATAGGTTACCTGATTAGGACAAAAACAGTAATAGCAGTAATATAGTCTCTTGAAGTCATTAATAGTGGGTAACCATGATATTAGAATCGTCAGAATCGTCGATAAGGCTGGCTGGCTAACTAACTAAACGAAATTTTACTACGTTTCTGTGTCCTTGCAAATTAATGCTGACTGACGGTTTAGCTACAATGCAACTTATGATACTCAGGCTGAAAATGGAACTGCAATTGGGGGAATGTTCACTTATTTCGTCCACTAAAGATATTGTAACACTGTAGACATGTCCCTTCCTGTCTTTAGCATGCAAACAGATCCGTTAAGACCGTAAAAGACCGTGTCAAGATAGCTAACCGAGTAAACAGTTGCTATAAACAGCCACTTAATAGCTAGAAAGTACCGTTAACTTTATAAAAACCATTTATTGTCTTGTGTCGACAGTAATAGTTTTCGTGTGTTCTCTTGCCAACAAAAAGTCAAAATTGGAAACAAATGGGAACTCCAATACTTACTCTTCTACTCACAAATTCTGTTTATTTAGAATTCCGTCCTAACCGCTTAGCTCGCGCCCAATAATCCGAATTGACGGTACGTAAACAACGTAATGACGTCATACGCATACGTTCTCGTACTCGTACTCGTTCTCCTTCTTCTTCTTCTTCTTCTTCTTCTTCTTCTTCTTCCTCGGCATTTATTAGCAATTGGTATCCAAGGCATTGCATTACTGTCATCTTCTGGTGTCATTCATGTCCTACATTTCCATCCCTTTAAATTCTGTTAATCACTTCAGCTCTTTTAGTGAAGTTCAACACAATCCTTCTCTTTTGACCCCTAAATGCCAGTATGTTTTGTTATTTCATTCCAGACACCCCATGTATTCTGAGCTCATTTAACATATCTTCTTGTTCTGTTTCACACTTTCAGGAAGCCAACATCACCTGCTCAACTGTTTTTAATTCTTAACAGATGTCACAAAGTCCATCTGCATGCTTACTTGTTCTATAGATAGTAGTATTTAAATTACTGTGTCCTATTTGTAACCTGGTTCTGGTTATAATAACCTCCTCTCTCCTGCTTGTGCCTTCTCGTTGCCCTTACGTTAGGTTGAATTGAATGTAAATGCCTTCCCTTCCTCTCTTTGTCCCAATATTGTTGCCATTCTCTTTTCACTGCCCTCCATATAATGACCTCTCCGTGTGCCTTTAAAAGGTTTATACTGACTTCTATATTTCCTTTTTTATGGACTTGCTTGGATAATCTAGCAACTCTTTAACTCCCCACTATACCGACATGAGATGGAACCCCGATGAAACTGATGTCAGCTGTGAAGTGTACCATCGTTATTTTCATTAACATACAGTATCTTGTCATTGTCTAGAATTCCATGACTTAAGGCTGGACAGAGCAGAAACTGAGTCACTACATGTAAGAGCTTGTCTGGGCTTGGCTTGCTCTAACCATTCAAGAGCCAAAACAATAGCATACAGTTCTATCGTATATACACTTAGGAGGCCTAATTTTTTAAACTAACTTTATTGAACAATAATAATTTACAGTCATTAGCAAAAGAGAAACCATTATACAGCGCAAATGAACAAATAACATGCCAGAGGGAAATCTGTACATACAGCCACAAAAAAAGAGTTGTATGTATTAAACAAATAAATAAAAATTAAATCAAATTTAAAGTTTTCATAGCCTTTTAGTTCTTAGTTGAAGAGATTATTTTGCTATAATTTTCTACATTTTCTTAAGTCTTTCATGAAGGCACAGGAAGCAGGACACCGTAATGAAGGACACCATAGACCCCCTGCTGGACCCCCTGTAGTTCGTCTACCGGGCAAACAGGTCAGTGGATGATGCAGTGAACATGGCATTGCATTACATCCTGCAACGCCTCGACTCCCCAGGGACCTATGCATGGGCCCTCTTTGTGGACTTCAGCTCAGCGTTCAACACCATCATCCTGGGCATCCTCCACTCCAAACTGACCCAGCTCACTGTGCCTGCCCCCACCTGTCAGTGGATTATTAGCTTTCTGACAGACAGGAAGCAGCAGGTGAGGCTGGGGAAAACAATGTCCAGTAGCCGGACAATAAGCACAGGCACCCCCCAGGGATGTGTGCTCTCTCCCTTCTGCTGTTTTCACTCTACACCAACGACTGCATCTCAAAGGACCCCTCTGTCAAGCTCCTAAAGTTTGCTGATGATACAACGGTCATTGGTCTCATCCGAGACGGTGACGACTCAGCTTACAGATGGGAGGTTGAGCAGCTGGTCCTGTGGTGTAGTCGCAACAACCTGGAGCTGAGCACGCTCAAAACAGTGGAGATGACAGTGGACTTCAGGAACACCTTGCCCCCACTTACCATACTTGGCAGCACTGTATCAGCAGTAAAGTCCTACAAGTTCCTGGGCTCCACTATCTCCCAGGACCTGAAGTGGACGTCCAACATCAGGACCATCATCAAGAAGGCACAGCAGAAGATGTGCTTCCTGCGCCAGCTCAGGAAGTTCGACCTGCCCCAGGAGCTGCTGATACAGTTCTACAGAGGAATCATTGAGTCTGTTCTCTGCACCTCCATCACTGTCTGGTTTGGCTCAGCAACCAAACAGGACAAGTACAGACTTCAGTGGACAGTCAGGACTGCAGAAAAGGTCATTGGTGTGAGCCTGCCCTCCATTACTCTGTTCAAACTCCTCCCCTTTGGACAGCGTTACAGGTCACTGTGCACTAAGACAACCAGGCACAGGGACAGTTTCTTCCCCCAGGCTGTCACTCTGATGAACACTTGACCCACGACAGTATGACTGGACAATAACCCTCAGTGCAATACCTGTATATATACATTGTACAGATTATACAGACTTGTACAGGTCTCTATTTTTAAGTACTCTATTTTTACTCCTATTTATCTAATTTCAGTGAGCATTCTTTTGTCTGTCTGCATTGTTTACTGTCTGTTTATACTGCTTATTTTGCATTGTTTGCACTGTTTGTTGCTGGTTAATGCTGCTTAATTTGTTATATTACACAGCCTTATGCTGGTTTACTGTTTACTTGCCCCTTGCAATGGGATATGTACATGCATATTGAGAGCCGATGTACCAGAGTCAAATTTCTCGTGTGTCCGACACACATGGCCAATAAAGCTGATTCTGAAGTCTGACGTTCGTATAGACATAGACATACACCATATGTCAGAGGCTGTGCTAACATTTCAGCGAATAAGATTTAACGACTGAAGCTTTTGCCCCGCCCTCTCTCCTCCCATGCTTTATATACTCCGCCCCGCCCTTTCTCACTGAGTTCTAAAGTTCTTCTTTGTGTAGACCGACAAGTCGTAGGGTAAGTTATAGTTCCTTTTAAGGTTTAAGTTGATGTTGCTCCATTCGACCCAGCAACCAGTGTTATAGTAATGATAGGTAATCTGTCTTTTTAACAACGTTCTCATTTTTTGTTTTGCTGAAAGAAATAATCCCAAGATACTGTCAGTGAATTGTTACGACCGAGTTGCATAATCTAAAAAATGAATGAACTCGCTTCGTTCAGTTTTTAATAGCCTGTGTTTGTGTGCGCAGCCATGCATGTATAAGATGAATGCATTCCTCTTTTACAGATTTGGGATTTACCCTAACAATGCACATGCAGTATAGATATTATGGTGGTACAGACTACATCAGTAAGAATACTACAGTCTGTTTCTGTCTGTTTATTAATAAACATCTGCTTTCTGTTTCACAGCTGACTCAGAATAAGAATCATGGTTCAAGCTAAAACATGGATCTTGACCAAGCACTTTGACGGCTTCCCAAAGGACAGCAACTTTGAGCTCAAGGTAGAGGAGCTTCCCGAACCCAAAGATGGGGGTAAGATGGTTTTTGTCAGGTAATTCACTGCACTTCGTCCTGAAGAGGTGGTCAGGCTACTGATGTTTCTTTTTGTTTCAGAGGTGCTTTTGGAGGCAGTGTTTCTCAGTGTGGACCCGTACATGAGGTGAGCAGAGAAGAGGGTTATCCATATGGAAAACATTCACACTTATTAATGAGGACACTCTTTAACATCACAAACAAAAAGTTACTTAAAATGTACTTTAATGCACTGTTTGTCTCTTCAGGGTGTTCAGTAGGTTCAGCATGAATGAAGGAAATATGATGATTGGAACTCAAGTGGCCCGGTAAGAAAGGCAAATGCACATGCACACACAGAAATGTCTTTTATCTGTCACTGTGTGCTGTGTATGCCCAGTGTTTACTGACACAGAACACTGCCTGCACCTGCTATTAATTACTGCAGCCTTTGATTCGCAATGACTTGAGTGAAAATGGACAATAGGAATGTTCTTGGCTGAGTGTTCAGATGCGGGATTTGTTCCACCGGGAATGTTTTTGTTGATAAACATGCTGAATAAATTACTCAGTGAGCAAACTTTCCAAAGATCCTCAAATTAATTTGTTTCAGGCATGTTATGTATTTTCACTGTGTGCAAAACCCCATCTGCCACAAGGTCTGACAGTTGTCCAGGATACCACAGCACACTTAAACTGTGTATATTCAGATGATGTACATATGGATTTAGCCATAAGTAGTCCAGTGGCAGAAGGTGGCATTGACAGTTGGCATTTTTTCTTCTTCTGTTCTTGTGTTTTGCTGTAGAGTGATCCAAAGTAAAAATCCAGCATTTCCTGTGGGTAGCCATGTTGTCGCTCGCAGTGGCTGGAGAACGCACACAGTCTGCGATGGGACAGGCCTCACACCCATCATGGCTGACTGGCCTCAAGGCGTCTCATTGTCACTGGCTCTGGGTACCATCGGCATGCCAGGGTAAGACAGATGTCAGCTACTGTATGCACAGGAGTTACACCTGGCAACCAAACAGTTGTACTGTGACTTGCTTTTCCAGTAGCTCAATGGACATGATGTTGTCTCTGCTGAATCATAAATACACACAAATGACAAATGCACTAAAAAAGTTGGGTTCATTAATACCAAAGACACGAAACTGTGATCATAACCCCTTGAGGAAAATACAGGAAGTCAAGCACAAGTGCTTTAAGGCAGCGGGGTAAGAAACAATACTCAGCAGTCAAAAGTAGATAAGTGGTAAATTTATATCAGTGAACTAGTTGTTTTTCAGCATAGGAGACCAGCTGAGTGTCGTCTTCTTTTCAGAAAATAAACTCCTAAGGCTCCAGATGTCTTGCTGGTGAGCTGGACAACCTAGGAGTGGGAGCAATTCCAAAGAGTTTACATTACACACGTCAAAGAGGCTCCTCTGTGGAACTAGATGGAAAACCTTGTGCTTTTTAGTTTTGGGATTTCACTTGTTCTCTCTCTCTCCAGACTGACGGCTCTGTATGGGATTGAGGAGGTCTTGGGACTCCAAAAGGGTGAGACCTTGCTGGTAAATGCAGCAGCAGGGGCAGTGGGATCTGTGGTGGGCCAGATTGCCAAGCTCAAAGGCTGCAAGGTGGTGGGCTCAGCAGGGTCTGATGCTAAGGTGGCATTCCTTAAAAAGCTGGGATTTGATGAGGCCTTCAACTACAAGACTGTTGGCTCCTTGGAGGAGGCACTTAAGAAGGCATCTCCAGATGGATATGACTGCTTCTTTGAAAATGTAAGCAACAGCGTGGTAATTCCAAGCCTAAACAACATCTTCAAGCACTTATTCTTAAGTGCTTACATTCTCTTCTATGGTCCTTTTCAGTTTTTCAGCATATTTTTGGCTTAGCGTTTGTCTTGCATAGTTTGTGCTCTAACCATTGTTTGACAAATGTGGTTATAAACAAGCCTTCCAGTTTACTTTAATACTGTAGGCTCAGTATTTAAAACCTTTATTATCGCTGTTTGATTGCAGGTGGGAGGCTCTTTTTCAGATGTTGCCTTGCAACAAATGAAGAACTTTGGGAGAATAGCTGTGTGTGGAAGTATCTCTGGGTATAATGATACCACCCCACAGACAGGTGTGTACTACATTATATCCAATTAATATAGAGAATGTGGCACCCCCATTCTAGCATTCAACACGCTGTGTTGAATGCTAGAATGGGGGTGCCATTTTGAGAGGGAGGCACTGTATTTACCTGCATATGTTCTTGTTTTGTTTGGTTAAAAAGTTGCTTAAATCATTTAGATCTTATTTTACTGACTGTCATAATTCAGAATGCTAACCTTAGCTGACTGTAGCTAACTCATAGCAGACCTAGAGATCCCGCTGACAAGAGCAACAGACTGAAAAATGACTGCACCCTCATCTCAGCTCTGTTTGGGAGCTAACGCTAGCTAGCAGCCCTCGGCACAAGACACAACCACTGTAGATGAATCAATTTCTGTCCCCTCTGTGCTAAAACTGAACACTAATGCGGATGTTTAGACAAAGTAGACGTATCCGCTACTGTATGTAGCTGTATAGGATGATTGATAATGGGCATGATGCTCCCAAAATAGTGCATTTACCCAAAATGTAACAGTGTGATGACGGCTTCACATTCTCTTTATCAATAGATCTGCTAGTTTTACTTCCTTTAACTTAATGCCTGCTTGTGAAATGCACTTACACCCACATGTAAACAAAGGATTCATCTCTTCACAATTTCACATATAATTTAATATATATAATACATATAATTTCACACCTTTGTTCACTAGAGGGCGACACTTGCTGAAATGCTGGTGGAGCTGTATAAAACAGACCCTTGGCAGAACTGGTGTGCTTGTCTATACATTTCTTTAACCATGTTTCTCTGCCAGGCCCATACCCTCACCTCACCATGATTGTCAAGCAGCTTAAGATGGAGGGCTTTATGCAGACTAGGTGGGAGCACAAGCATCCTGAATCTCTCAAGAGACTGATGGGATGGTTGAAAGAGGTTAGTCATGTAAAACAGTTTCTTTAGGATGCTGGATCTAATTCTAGATTTCTGTGTATAAAAAATGGAACCACAATAAGGAGGGTTGCACATGTTTTTGCTTTAGAGGATTTTTTTGTGATTTATTAAGTCACTCTGCATCTGCAGGGCAAACTGCAGAGTCGGGAGCATGTGACAAAAGGTTTTGAAAACATGCCAGCTGCTTTCATGGGGCTGCTGCGGGGAGAAAACATCGGCAAGGCTATTGTCGCAGTTTGATGTGGATCACAGGAGTAGAGAAGAATCAGTGTTACCAATAACGACACATCACTACGGAAAACCTATATGAAGGACTGAGACACATAGTGTACAATTAATCTGAACACTTTTGGCTAACTTTGCCTATTTGAACATTTCTGTAATCACAGTAATAACAAATTATAGATGAAAGCAGCATTAAAGCAACTGTTTTCTAATTCAGGCATGCAGAGCGTAATTTGATTTGAGTGTAGATCATTTGGAAGAGACCAGACTGCTGGAGAAAATCGTCAAGTAAGAAGCAATGAAATCAAAACCCTAGGATGATACCTGACTATTGGTCTGTATGCAAGCAAGTACTGTACATTGAAGGACTGCGTGGGTCTGCTGCTCGTACCTTCATGCATTATTTACTCTAACATAATTAAAAGCAAAATCAGCAGGATCTTGTGTTTTTCTTTTCTTTTCTGTGTTGGCATCATGTCCTACTTGTGCTTTGGGCTTCATACACTGGGTATTTATACCATACAAATCTGGTTTTGTAATAAATACAGGTCATGCATTTAAGGCTTGAGTAAAGAAAACCTACAGTATTGAAGATGTGTTTCTTTCAGTCCTAAAATGAGTGGAGTCTAGATAATGAAGCAAACACTGTTGGTTTTCTTCTGCTGCATGGAGCTTTTTTTTCATCCAGGAATAAATCCTATTTTTAGGTGCTAATTTAAATTTCATAAGAGTTTTAATCTGCAAAGTAACTGTTAACTGGTGGAGTGGAAGTATAAAGTAGCCTCGAATAAAACTGAGAAAAGTAAATTAGAAATACTGTCAAACCGTAACTGAGTATTTAATTGAGATGTAAGATGATGGCGATGACGCGATGACGACAAGTAACGTCCCGTAACCTACGTCACAAGAGGCCGTGGGCGCTGCTTTATGGAATTTACACTGGAATTGAGCTGCGCTTACCCACTTCTTTACGGTAAACATAAAATGTCAAGTCATAGTGACTTGATATGTTAAACCTGTTTCCCTGACGTCCCTAAATAATATGTAGGCGATAGATAGGCCAATAAGATATAAACTACATTAACATTATCACAAGATAATGTGATTATTCATAAGAATACGTTATCTTCCAAAGGGCTCGTCTATTCCCTTTATTAAGGTTAACGTTATTAAGGTCAGTTTTAGCCTATCTTTATACGGACTGTTTATTCAACCAATTCCCAAACATGGAAGGATTGATAAATCTACTGGGAGACAAAATAGTTGGGCTGATGAATTAAAGAGTGGCAACACCCAACATTCTCAAACGATTTTTATTGTAAAGTTGTGAAAATGAAACGTATTACGTCGATGACGACCTTCAAATTAAACGTCTTTATCGGCGAAAGCTTTGTTATGCTTGTTAAAACTGAAGTATTCATCATCACCTATTTCCCTAAGACAAGGCTACTAATAAAATAGATTTAAAATACACAATTAAAGCAAAAATCCCACCAAAAGTCCAATGTAAGAAAAAGCACAGATTATCAGCAAAATGTTCTTTAAACGCGGACGGAATATATCTACATGAGCCCCTGGGCAAAGGCATGTAAAAGCACCCCCAACCCTCCTACATAGAAGCAAGGCTTCTGAAAGAGACACATATTATTTAAGTTTTTTTATGTGAACTGTGGAATTCTGCATATTGACTAGTTTTACTTTCGATACAATTAATATATGTTGATGCTAATTGTCATGCGGCTGCTATAACGGAGTACGCTATTTTACGCTGTGGTATTGCTACTTTTACTTAAGCTAAGTTTAAAAAAACAATATGGGTACTTCCACCACTGACTGTATAAACATTTTCTATTAAATCTTAATCTGAAAAGTAACTGTCATACATGTAGTAAAGTAAAACACTACAACACATTTCATTATAAATACAGTAAAATTGATGCACTTGAGCTAAATAATAGGCTAATAATAATGGTAAAATCTGTAAGCAATGAAAATGCAGCAGTGTGCCGACACAAATGCTTTTATTTTTAAAAGCACGGTGCAGACTTCCGCTGTTACGCTGCCGGGCGCATACCTTGACGAGGCTGTGATAAAAACGCGGCGTGTCTTTCGGGAAAAGGGCATTCCCAAACTTAACTGTTTTGAGTTCTGTCCTTGGCGCTAACGTTCAGCAGTTATCATGGTTCGTGAAGTGACCAGTTTGGTAAGTTGTGTCCTGTTTATCATTTACGAGCTGTTAAAATCGCTGCGAGCCTCAATTGTACTACATTAGTAGATGTTTTAAGGTCGATGCTGCGGTGATTCCAACTGGTCTTGTGTGGAAGTCTGTTACCCCCGTTACGATGTGTTTCCCCTGGTTAAGACCGTGTTTCTAGAAACACGGATCGGAGAAGGACAGGGGTAGGGTTCAGGTTAGGAGAAACGCATCTCGACACAACACCGGCCTGACCGCCGCGCGCCCCCTCCAACTCTCGTAACCCGTCTTCTGCAGAGGAGTTATTTTCCACGCTTCTCTGGCTTGTTAGAAGATGGATATTAGCCATAAATGTTGCTAAAATCATTTAAAGAGTAAAGCTGCAGGCTTCGAGTTCGGTTAATATAGTAGACTGGTTGATTAAGCAGTGGGTTGATGGGCGACGCTGAATTTGGTTAACGTTAGCTTACGATTCATAGGTTGGTTAATCTAGTACAAGTAGTAGCTACAGGTATTTTGTGAGTAGTAGCAGTAGTAGTGATGTGGAGTGAAAGCGCGCCCTTCTGTTTTCATATTGAGTGCAAAGGATTCACAAAGTGTACGTTCAAACCAGGCCCATATTTGTCAAGTCTAGTTGGTTAGTCCGTCAGAAAGACGGAGAAAACTACACCCTGTCACACAGTGAGCGGATGGGGAAAAAACCGAGCATCGGGTGGACAATGTCGTTTCATTGGCAAATCTACAGCCAACCTCAGCCTCACCATGTGTGTGCCCGTGGACTTTGCTGTCTTCTAGGTGGGCGGGCTCACAACTTAACGTCGGGCCGCATGGGAAATGACTGTGATAGTGGAAACGGTACAAAGCTACATAACAAACCACACTGTTTGATAATGGCAGCGGGAACAGAATAGGGCTGGTGTTTAGCGGTTGTAACAGCTCGGAGTTACCGTCAGTGCTACCGGAGAGGAGGCCGTGTTTCAGAATGGGTGGGTGGGGAGAGTAATGTAACATTACTACTTTTAATAGGGAGTAGCCTTTCATTATATCAGGCTTCTAACACGCATGGTTATCTGTAAAATACTTGGAGGATGTCAGCTGTGGCACGTGTTTCTGCTCACACACTCTGGACCAGTTGTGGGAGACGTAAACTGATTGTTTACTTGGGTAAACGCAGTATATTGTTTAAAAAGAGACACAGAAGGACAACAATGATTTGACGCATTGAATGATATGGTCTGGTTGTATGTGTTAACACACAGTGAAAGTGAAAGCTTTTAGTTGTGATGAAGGAAGCCAGTGACCAAATCAATAAGGGCAGCAAACGAAACCAACTGCATATCAGAAGTGTTGCTTAACACTTGTAATCTCAGGTTGGTTAATCCTGTCACAGCTTGATCACAATGACCTAACAGATGGTGTTTTCTGTTTTTTGTAGACGGAGTTCCAGGCCATCCTGAAGGACTCTGGCACCAAGCTGGTGGTGGTGGACTTCTCAGCCACATGGTGCGGCCCCTGCAAACTGATTGCCCCCGTGTTTGTAGTAAGTGGATAATCATGGCGCTAAACCTTGTCAAAATTATTATTTTTTTAAATTGGTTGGGGGTGACACTGGTACAAAACCAGTAACTAAGCTCATATTCAATAAGTCTTCCAGCCCCCCCTTTTCTCCAAATTAATTTGAGGGAAAATGCTTGATTATGTCTGGAGTTTGAAGATGGGCTCAGAGAGAGGAATCGGTTTGAGGCTACAAAGTGTTTTTAGGTCTTTTATTTTTTTTTGACAGAGTAGTTGCAGCCTTTGTGGACTAGGTGCTTGTCAGTTGTGTAAGGAGCCCTTTCCTGAGGGATACAGGTTGCATGAGGAGCAGCTCTTTGGAGAGGAAGAGTGTTGCTCAGGCAACAGGTGGTCAGACCATAGGAAATGTCTGCCTCACTGGAAAATGTGATGACTGTACATAACTTTTAATAAGGATTAATTGGCATTCACATTTTCTCCTTTTGCATTTAACTTAAATGCATCAGTAGTTGTACTACAATAACATGGAAAGAATCGTCACCTACGTCCTAACACTTACCGATCCACTCTCGTGCAGGAACTGTCGGAAAAGGATGAGAACAAGAATGTGGTTTTCCTGAAGGTGGACGTGGACGAGGCTGAGGTACGTGTGTGTCTGTAGCCGTCACCAGGGGAACTTGTAAACACGAGTCCCAGTTACAGCAGTGGAGAAGATGAGACTAGAAATTGTCATGTTTTGTAATTTCATTTTCTATTTCAGCTGGAACTGTCCTTTCTCTGGCACTTGTCATAGTTTCCATGATATTAATGCTCAGAAAATGTGGGCTGTTCATGAAACCCATTTTACCAGGCCACATGGAGCCACATCTAGCTCGTGTGACCAGGTTTCCTATCTGTGTTCCAGCGTAGTGAAATAAAACAAATGTTACTGTATGCAAATAACCAGGGAAGATTAAACATTGGCAGCACTGTTAAAGAGGGATTACAGCTTTTGTCAGAATGACTTGCTTTAATGGAGCCTTGTTGTAACCACGTGGTCACAGTCTGCCACCTGACACCTGATTTCCCTCTAATGAACTAGCACACATGGTGACAAATTGCTTGTTTTGTGTGACCCGACAGTCCAGCTTCTAATACCAACTTAGAATAGTAAATGGAACGAAGAAGCAGGAGATGATCACACTGGAGATACTGGAAGTATTCACTGTTTGGCATTTTCTTTAAGAAAATTTTTTAATCATAATCTTTTTGGCGCCACCACCGGTCAAGAAACCATGCTGCTTGTATTAAATGGATGGTTCTAATTCATATTATTCAGGTAAACAAAGCAATTTCAACCAGGCTGCCCATAGTTATGGATAGACTGGGACATTAATCGTGGCTGCCTGAGCTGTACAAGAAGTTGGTAGCGAATTAGCCAAGTCCCAGGCTTTGCACGGTAAAGGTTTCTGGGTAATCTGTTCAAACAAGTAAATATGGCTGTGGGATCAGGCTGCAGATTAAGAAAAACAGACAGTGATATTTACAGTACATGGTGGTACATGTCATACAATAAAGAAACCAGTGAGGACTAAAATAACTTGGGTTGGCCCCAAGGAAAACGCCCGAGAAAGTGAGGGAGAGGCTCAGCTGCTGTGCTCATCAGGTCGACTTTTCCTGAAACAAGCCCAGTTGTATGTACGTAAACATACTCGACCATGTAAAAGATGGCAAAACCTGTTGTCTGTAAGCTGTTGCATATTTAAGTCTAGACTGTAGATTTTTCTGGGTTGAGTCTTCAGTATTCATCCTTCTAATCTCAAATCCCAGTACTTACAACATGTCTGTCATCTCTTCAGGATGTGAGTTCATTCTGCAAGATTAGCTGCATGCCCACATTCCACTTCTACCAGAATGGAGAGAGGGTAAATATACAGCAAATATGGAAACACTCCATCTCCTTATAAAGTACCCCCCCGAGTAAAGACAAATCCTGTATTTAATGCTGTTTTTAACCCTTGGTGTGTGTTGTCTTTTAGGTGGCGGAGTTCTCTGGTGCTAATGTGGACAAACTGAAGGAGACACTGGCAAAATACAGATAAGCCCCACCAACCAATCCATGCACACCGTTGTCTAGAAATCACAGTAGCTACTGCCTCAACTCGGTGTATGTGTTGACTGTCCTAACATTAAAATCCAAAGTAATGACCACTTTTCATTGTTTTATAATGTTCTTGACTAACTCCTGAACTTTAATTTGTATGTTCAACAAGGTGCATTTAATAAATGGTGAAATACAGAAATGTTTCAATTACACTGTGTTCAACAGAAGAGCAAAAAAATGTAGTGGTATTTTATGCTTTAATAAAAAGGTGAGAATAGTTTACACATATACATTTGACAATCACAATAGTTTTTACACATCGTACAAGTATATAGCAGCATGTGTTTAATACTGTTGAGTCTCTATATGAAAAAATACAGCTTTATTTTACAAAATGGTTCTTGCTTTGCCTTTTGAGAGATGAGAATGAATGGTTTAACGTGTCAGTTAACTATACAGGAACCTCCCTTCAGAGGATGATTCACATGGCTGAGAGCAAACTAGAAGTGATAGTATCCTGATTTCCTTTTCCTGCAGACAGAAGGAAGAAGAAACCATATTTAGGTGTGACCACTCCTGGTGGGTGGGTGTAATCAAGAACAGGAAGTAAACCTGATTTTAGCAATGAAAAGTAACTCATCACATTTACTCAGATACCACACTTAAGTACAATGTTTGAGGTGTCTGTACTTGAGCATTTTCTGTTTCTGCTACTTCATAATTTGACTTTAGAGGCAAATATTGTACCTTTTACTCCACTACATTTATAAGTTTTCAGAACTAGAGTAACGCATTACTATATAATCATGAGATTTTATTGATCTCTGGAAAATTCACAAAGTACTGTGTATATAAGGTAGTTGAAAGGAGCTGCAACAATGTGATGTGCACAGTAATCAACCCAATAATATGCTATACATTTTTAAATGTGCCCTTCTCCATAATGAGTACTTGAAATTTTAGTACTTTAAGCATGTTTTGATGCTAGTACATGTGGAGGCAGGACTTTTGCTGATGTCACAACATGAGACTGTAGCAACAACATAAAATGTGCAACACTGACGCAACGGGATTTAAGACTGTGTTGTATCCCCCTTGGTGTTACTCTCCTGTAAGAATGGTCAACATTCAACACATGATCTAGAAAGCTCTTTTAACTTTGAAGGTTTTTCCTGCCAAATGTCTGCATTGAAGTATTGTGGCAGAGCCTCATATCGTCTGTGTTTGGACACAGGAATAAGAGAAGCACACCACCCGACCACACGGGCACAGCAATGTAAAAATACACTGCCAAGCCGACGTTAATGCAAAGTGCTAAATGCAATTTCCTTTAATGCATGGAATACTTCTGACTAAGCAGACGAGCATGATAGATTCATCACTCTAGAATAAAAGCGCTGACCTAATTGTACGCAGCAGCAGCCCCTTCATGGCCTGGTGCCAAACTGTGCTGGGGTTGAGGTCGACCCTGCCATTTTTTTCCACAGTAAATCTGTGACTGAGCAGCTTCACACAACCGTGTTGCATATTAAGAAAGATTAGACTAGTTTTCCACAGTGTTGTTCAGACAGCAAGTAAATATCACAAACATGCTGCCGTTAATGATTAACTGGATTTCTGGTTAATGACTTATGAAACCATGTGTCATCCTGTACAGCTGCTATGTTTAGTTCAGGCTTTAGTTTCTGTTTCCCTATGACAAACTGTTTTAACATGTAATGAACCCCACCCCTCTCTGTCATTACATTTTAGATACCTCCCAGTGAAGGTCGCATTCTCACTAGTCAGAATTAAAGACATCCACAATAACATTCTTATTGGCAGAAACTGCATCTCATTTATAACTTAGATTTTACTAGTCAAAACTAAATAAGAGCTCCTTAACAAGTATGACATTTTAGCATTTAGAGTGAATATGTAGTGAACATCTGTAATTCAGTTCTTCCAAGTCAAAAACAGGTATCTACAGTTCAGCTGTTACTAGTCAATTTAGCTTCCTTTATCCAAAATGGAAAAACACAGTATTTACATATTAGGCAAACGAGGAACAGAGTGCTGTAGTAGTGAGTCCTACAACCCTGAACAGAGTTAGCACTTCCAGTTTTTGGTTAGATGCCTGAAATAAGGTCTGGTTAACACAAGGCCATCACATTTTTCACTTCTGGTGATTGTGCTCGACCTTCAAAAATCTTAAAAGCAGTGCTGATTTGTGGAGATTTTCTTGCTGGACAAAATAAACAGTGGTTTGTCACAGAGCTTATTTCAATCCAAAAACCTATGGAAAACTCCCATTGGCTTTTTGTCGAGGGAACCAGGGATGGCCTACAAAAACACGTCATCCCTACGGCACTCTTTTCCAGTCAGCATTTCTGAATCACTTTTTTGGCTGTTATGTGTGAGAGCGTTTGTCTGTGATCACCTGGAGCAGTTGTGTCCGCTCCACCCTGATGTGCAGTGACACCTGTTCGGCCTGATGCATCTGCCTCCATTGAGACAAGGTGATGAACACACAGCTGGTGACAAGTCACACACACACAACAGCACAGTCATCAGTACTGTAACTACAGGCATTTCCTCATTAGACAGTAGTACTGATCAGTTCAAAAGGTAGTCATGGGATTGAGGAACTTTGATACTGCTGCATCACCTGGGCAATGAGGAAATCAAAATACTTTTATCAGCCATCTGACACCATTCACCAACAAACTACTGTATATTTGGAAGTTCCTCCACAGAAAAATGCAGCTGCAGAAAAGAAAAGCTACTTTGGTGGAACTACTCTTTAAATAGATGCTGATTCATCTCCAGATTGCTTTGAGCTCTAGTATCACACTGCCATGATAGACAGATGGTTCAGTGCTCACTCACACTTCCTCCTTGACGCCATCCATTATATTATGTCATTGATGAAACATGTTGTGATGCAGTGGAAACTGGAAGGTAAAGTTTTTTTTGTGTGTGTGTGGGTATTGAAGAGTAAAACACAAGAAAAGATAAATGAAACAAAAGTACAGTATAATAACAGGTTTGCTATTAGAATAATAGAAATGGTTTATAATTAGAGTCTGTCCAGGTTTCTCAGGGAGAGCAAAAGCTATTTCACCCAAAAAATATCAAAGTTCTCCTTGCTGATGTACATATAGGTTTATCAACATTGCTGACTCACATGTGAACTTGATTTTGATTGATTTGATTTATTTATTCATTCAAGCATTTAAAACAGTTGATATGTCAACGCATGTAATTTCACACATATCCAACAATAATAATCCAATATCAATTTACTTATACCTAGTACATGCTTGAACGAAGTAGGAAGAAGTTAGACTTATCTAGTCCTACCCCATGACATCATCTTACAACTTTTAAATCCTAAGCAGTATCTCTACATAAATAATTATCCTCTACACCACACAAGTAATATACTACAGAATTATTACAGTGTTAACATTCTTACATAATTACATTCTTAAATACTTATCTTCTACACCACACAA